>NC_083404.1:3320050-3621048 GCF_020745735.1 Hemiscyllium ocellatum | reverse complement strand
GGGTCTCGGGCACATCTTCGACATTTTGCTGCATTAAGTATAGTTTATAAAGTTTTGTTGACTGAAAGTGCTGACCAATATGCTGGCTATTGTAGAACATTATAGTGCAGTACAGGCCCTTCGGCCCTCAATGTTGCGCTGATCTGTGGAACCCATCTAACCTACGCTATTCCATTTTCATTCATATATCTATCCAATGACCATTTAAATATCCTTAAAGTTGGCGAGTCTACTATGCCCCTACTACCGAGTAAAGAAATTACCTCTGACGTCTGTCCAAGATCTATCACCTCTCAATTTAAAGCTATGACCCCTTTTGCTCGCCATTGCCATCCGAGGAAAAATGCTCTCACTGTCCACTCTATCTAACCCTGTGTGTGTCTTTGGGGGTCACCTCTCGACTTTCTCTCTAACAGCCTCGAGTCCCTCAGCCTTACCTTGTAAGACCTTCCCTCCATACAAGGCAACATTCTAGTAAATCTCCTCTGAACCCTTTCCAAAACTTCCATGTGCTTCCTATAATGCGGTGATCAGGACTGTACACAATCCTCCCAGGTGCGGCCGCACCAGAGGTTTGTTCAGTTGCAGCATGATCTAGTAGTTCTGAAACTTGATCCCTTTACCAATAAAGGCTAACGCACCTTATGCCGCCTTAACAACTCAATCAACCTGGGTGGCAAATTTCAAGCATCTATGTACCTGGACACTGAGATCTCTTTGCTCATCTACCCTACCAAGAATCTTACCATTAGCCCAGTACTCTGCATTCCTTTTTCTCCTTCCAAAGTGAACCAACCTCAAACGTTTCCACATTGAACTCCATTTGCCACCTCTCTGCCCAGCTCTGCGGCTTACCTATGTCTCTCTGTAACCTACAACATCCTTAATCTCTATCCACAACCCTACTGACCTTGAAGACATGGTGCCTCAATGGTTAGCACTGCTGCCTCATAGCGCCAGGGACAAGGGTTAGATTCCAGTCTTGGGCGACTGTTTATATGGAGTTTGCACGTTGTCCCCATGTCTGCGTGAGTTTCCTCTGGTGCTCCGGTTTCCTCCCACAGTCCAGAGATGTGCAGGTCAGGTGAATTGGCCATGCTAAAATGCCCATTGTGTTTAGTGTGTTAGTCAGGGGTAAATGTGGGAAATGGGTCAGGATGGGTTATTCTTCAGAGGTCAGTGTGGACATGTTGGACCGAAGGGCCTGTTTCCATACTTAGGGAGTCTATTCTAATCTAATCTTGGTGTCATCTGCAAATTTACTAACGCATCTTCTATACCCTCATCCAGATCATTTGTATAAATAACAAACAACGGTGGACCCAAAACAGATCCTTGCGGTACACCACCAGGATGAATACTTCCCATCAATCATCACCCTCTGTCTTCTTTCAGCTAGCCAAGTTCTGATGCAAACCGCAAAATCCCCTTCAATCCCATGCCTCCGTATTTTGTACAACAGCCTACATAGTGAACCTTATCAAAACGCCTCACTGAAATCCATATACACCATATCAACCGCTGTACCCTCATACTCCTGTTCACCTTCTCAAAGAACTCAATATGGTTTGTGAGGCACGACCTACCCTTCACAAAACTATGTTAACTATCCCTAATCAACTTATTCCTTTCTAGATGATGAAAAATCCTATCTCTTATAACCTTTTCTAACACTTTACCCACGACTGAAGTAAGGCTCACTGGTCTATATTTACCAGGGTTGTCTCTACTCCCCTTCTTGAACAAGGGGACAACGTTTGCTACCCTCCAGTCTTCTGGCAGTATTCCTGTAGACGATGAGGACATTAAGATCACAGCCAGAGGCTCTGCAATCTCCTCCCTGGCTTCCCAGAGAATCCTAGGGTAAATCCTATCCGGCCCAAGGGACTTGGCCTTGTACTTGAGCCTTTTATCAGTATCTTTCTCTTTTAGAGGATTCTGGACCTGAAGCTTCAGTTGTACCAGAAGACACAATTCTAGGTAGTTATTACATATGTCATCCAAATAATCATCAAAAATGTGGTGAAAAGTCATTAATGTTACAGAAACACTTTTTATTTCCTTTCAGAAACATCAGAAGTGACTGAGGAAGATGTTGATGATATTGTTTCAGGTTTGTGCTTTTACCTGTAAACATATGAACTTTAACCACGATGCATGATTGCTCATATATTAACCTGAAACTATTTGTCATAGATGATGCTGAACTTCAGCCTGAGGAGGTGGTTTCTGAACGAGAAGATCCAGGTATGTATTATGATCCATGATCTAATTGGTACTGTACTTAGATATCTCTTGCAAAGTGATTGATTGACCCTTTTCCACCGTCATTGTCTCATTTTTGGGTTTGGGCCATGGACTTGCATTGGATTGGCCCACAAATATACACCACATCAACTGCATAGTCTGAGAATTAGAAATGAGAGCTGTTAGGAAGCACTTCTACGTGCACAGGTTGAGATATGTTTGGAACACTACTCCACAAATGGCAGTGAATTAATTACTAATTTTAAATCAGAGATGGGAAGTCTTTCTTGAAGCACATGCATTAGAGCATATGAGCCAAAGGCAGGTGTGTGCAGTTCAATCACAGATCTGCCATGATCTCGTTAAATGATGAAAATAGGTTCAAAGGGCTGAATGATCTACCTCTGTTCCTATGTTAAGCATCATTAATCTCCCTTTGTTCTGTGACACTTCTGATCTTCAATCTCCCTTAATAATTCCCCGCTCTGCCCTTCAGCCCTACACCTTTCCTGTCTATTCAATAGCATAAATGTGGTACATATTTCTGATGCACAGTACCATCTAAGGTGGCTGGAAGGAACAGTTAGTGTATACATGAAGTTGTCAGAATGTCCTTCCATGTGCATTAAGTGTGTTAATATTCCAGCTGGTATCTGTTTGGTAATTTAGGTTTTGATGGCTTTCCTTGAGGGAGAAAGTGAGGACTGCAGATGCTGGAGATCAGAACTGAAAATGTGTTGCTGGAAAAGCGCAGCAGGTCAGGCAGCATCCAAAGAGCAGGAGAGTCTACGTTTCGGGCATGAGCCCTATTCCTGAAGAAGGGCTCATGCCCGAAACGTCGACTCTCCTGCTCCTTGGATGCTGCCTGACCTGCTGCGCTTTGCAGCAACACATTTTTGGCTTTCCTTATACCCTTGCTTGAAGTCAGTGTACTGAAAATTACTGGTCAAGAGATCATAACATGTACCCCAGGAATTTTGATGTAACTCTTTTCATTACCACATCACACATTCTGAATTAGGATGATGCATGTAGTTAGGCAATGCTACTTTGACTTTCAGCACAGTACATTTGTTACTTTTTTCAGGATTGTATGAATCTGAAGTTGAAGATTTCTCTGACCAAGTGGACCAGGAAGGTAGTGCATGCTTTGTTTATTTATGTACTTATTGCACAGCTATTTATGTTCAGTGGTTTATAGCTTTTAATTGCTTCTGATAAGAATGAACCTGGTCCGTTCACATGGGTATTCCAAGTGAAAGATTTATTTTGTTATTGGGGTATGTTGAAAATTCTACTTTGTCATTCTTTCCGCTGCTCTTTCTAAATATTTAATGGGATGAATAGATTCAGTATCCATTGGGAAGTTGTATTAGATTAGATTACTTACAGTGTGGAAACAGGCCCTTCGGCCCAACAAGTCCACACCGACCCGCCGAAGTGCAACCCACCCATACCCCTGCATTTACCCCTTACCTAACACTACAGGCAATTTAGCATGGCCAATTCACCTGACCCGCACATCTTTGGACTGTGGGAGGAAACCGGAGCACCTGGAGGAAACCCACGCAGACACGGGGAGAACGTGCAAACTCCACACAGACAGTTGCCTGAGTCGGGAATTGAACCCGGGTCTCAGGCGCTGTGAGACAGCAGTGCTGACCACTGTGCCACCGTGCTGCCCACTTCTTGACGTTTAAAATGTAATTTGAACTTTTTAAAATTGGTCAACTTTATTTTAACGTGTGAATGACTTTGTTTTGGTTTTTTAGTGAAGTGCAGTAAGACAAGGGCAGTAGTTTGATTAGTTGTGGGAGTGCAGTGGTTTAGGAATTTGAAACAGTCTTGAGTTCTTGACACCAGGTTACTGTAACTAAATTTCAAGAGGAATTGAGCTTTATTGTGTGAGCATGATCAGTGGTAGAGCACACTCTCTAAATACGAGATTGTAATGTGACATTTTATTGCAGAGCCTTGGGAACAAAATGCCAGCTGCTTTTGCAGTGCAGTAATGAGGAACTGCTACCCTGACTGAGGTTTTGTCTCTCTAATGAGACAATACACACACCCCCAATTTATCCCTTTGAATGGACATAAAAGGCCACATGACTGCAGAACACTTGGGCAGAGATTTCTAAAGATTCAGAATTCTGAGTAAAGAAATTTCTCCTCATTTCAGGCCTAAAGCATGCCTCATTGTTCTAGCAACCCATCTACCCCATCATGGGAGACCATTCCACGATTCCATTCTATCCACATCATTGGAGCAAAAACAACGAATGAGAGGTCATCTGTTGGCTAAGGGTTGTTTATCTGCCTTTTTCATGCAATTCTCAGTTCCCCACTACAGCATTTTGCCCATTTAATTTACAGTCAATGCAAAACTACTAACAGAAAACCACAGCCTGGATGCAAAGATAATAAAAAGCTGCTGCTGCTGTTTAGCCATTAGGAGCAAATGTTGGCTCATATTCTAAGATTAAACAAACTTTTATATAAAAACTCGTAGGGATAAACTAGCTTTTGGTTGTCAGATATGATTATGCCGCTTGTTAAATCCTACATTTTACTTGCAGATGAAATGGATGAAGAGCTGTCGGAGAGCGAAAAATTTACTGAAGGTAAATATGACTTGTAGTGCAGGTTTGTACGTTCACCACTTTTGTTTTATTGTCCTTTTAATTGGTGTCGGTGTTGTGAAATTGTTGAGCAGTAGTGACCTTTCACCTTATTGATGGTAAACTGCAGTGTAGACTGTTCCATGATTGGTATTATACCATGTAAATACATAAATTGGTATAGTAGATCATACAGTAGAAAAATAATCAATAATCTCCCCTTTATATTTGTTCTTTGCTTCTTCCTCATTCTGTCTTTTTACAGTTTGCCTTCCATCTCACTCTTGTTCTTTCCTCTTTTACGTAATTGCTTGACTCATTTCCCCCCCCCCCCCCCCACTGCATTGTCAGTTACAATTTATCTCATACTTTCTAACCCTCAATTTCTGTAAAACTTACTGTCCCATCTCTGTAATTGTCTCCAGTGTCGAGTGTGTTCCTTTATGAACTTCCCCAATGAAGTGCAGATTGGATATAGTCTGGTTTTGGTTTCACACTAACATGGATCCCAGACTAGATTCAAGTTAGTCCTTGTGACATTGCACAGAAGAAGTGAACGTTGACGCCATGAAGTCCTTAGATGAAAGTGAACTAGAATTGCTGGGAAATGGATTTTGTTAAAATGGGGCATAAATGCTGAGCAACATCTAACTAAATATTTTTTTGACCTAAAGCTTGTCTGACCGTAGTAATCTTAAACAACATTTTTGCCGTCAGAATGTAATACGTGGAATTCAATCATAATGAAACATTGTCCATCACATGGAATATCCCCCTGCCGCCGCCCCACGCCGGCTCGCGCTCTGTGTGTCTGTCTCTCTCTCGCTCTCTCTCTCGCTCTCTCGCGCTCTCGCTCTCTCGCTCTCGCTCTCTCGCTCTCTCGCTCTCGCTCTCTCGCTCTCTCTCTCTCTCTCGCTCTCTCTCTCTCGCTCTCACTCTCTCTCTCGCTCTCACTCTCTCTCTCGCTCTCTCTCTCTCACTCTCTCACTCTCACTCTCTCTCTCTCACTCTCTCTCTCTCCCTCCCTCCCCTGATGTGAATTCTCCCAAATTGACATTGGTATATCGCTGTAACAAGGGCCATGCTGTTTTGTCTTGTACGCATCAGCACAGAATAGCAAGGAACTTCACTGAGAGCATCAATTGAAACTACGTTATAGGAGAGTCCTGATTGATGGCAGCATTACCATGGGGGTACATAGGGAATGGCTGTACACCCGAGCTATTATGGAGTTGAAAAGGTGCAACACATGAACCTTTTCTTTCTGGTCACAAAGCAAAAGGCCCTGGGTGTGAAAGTGTGCAGCTTCAAGCATGTGTCCATGACCCACACTGTGAGTCCTCCTACACTGCCCGGGAGAGTGCTGGAGGCAGATCCCATAGGTGATTTCACATGAGAGCTGGATATATATTAGAAAGTGATGAATTGAGAGGGATGCAGATATGGGGTTGGTAAATGGGACTAGCTGGGTAGCTGTTTTTGGAGCTGGTACAAACGTGATGGTTGCGTAGCTGCCTCCTGTACTGTGAAATTGTGTGACTAACTTTCAATTGATTATTAGTGCAACTGCTATTCCTGTTGAACACAAGATGAAAAGTATTAACAGCATTTCTATTGCTCAACATTGCTGAACTTTGCATTGTACAATCTGTCATGTTATTTTCAACACGGACAGTTTCCTGGCTCGGAGAGACCGCTTGGGAATTACTGTAGTCAGTCAATTTGGTTGGGTCAGTAGACCAGACCTTACATTGTCAGAACTTTTAGTAAAAGTGGTGACAGGACCAAAATGGAGTGGGTGCAGTATTTCAATTCTGTCTGGTCAGTTGGACCGTACTTGCTTCAAATCCAAGACGATGAAACTGCAACCAAGCAGCATTATTTTTCAGCAAGGAGGAAATTTAAAGATCAAGTTTTGTTGATGCTTCCTACCAGTTGCTAATTCAATCTTGATGACTTATCTTTATGCAAAAAGTATATTTTGTTTATTGTGTTCTCAGCTTGCTTGTTGCTTATACTGACTGAGCCGAGCTAATTCGGACTTGTTCATTTAATAATCGTTTTTTTAATTGGACGTTCAAAAAGATGTATTCATTTTGGTCAGTTGTTAATTATTTTTCTATTGAGGTCTAATGTCCCAAGATGCAATACTTTTGAAAAGATTCGTAGCTATAGACAAGCAGTTGGTTATTTTTAAGATTGTTTGGTGTCAAATTTTGTTTGATGCCTTACTGTGTTAAAGGCCTATCTAAATAAAAGTTGTTGATGGGCAGGAATGTGATGTCTAGATCAGCTGCTTGAGTACCTGAATATAAATGTGTTCAATTTTTTGCAAATGAATGCTAACAATGTTTGCTTTGCAAAGTACTTGTAAGACAGCCAGTAAACCTGGAATGTGCCCTGGCAAGAATCTTCTCAGCATTGAAGGGAGATTTGGGGGAGTTGATTGGGAAGTTTTTTAAAAAAGTACTTTTGATTCACTATTAGCAGACGTTGACCTAGAACATGAAGATACAGTGGAAGAGTTTTATGGTAAGTGCCTTGTCACTCCTCTTGCCTTTCAACAAACAAATGTGATCTTTAAATTCTAAGCAAAGTGAAACAGCTGTTAATATACTTTAGGTTCTACCACAAGGCCACCTTAAAATGTAGGAGCAACGTTAAGCATTCGAACCAATGATTCTGCTCTGCTTTTGATCTGATATGTTTCTCAACTGCATTCTACTGCCTTCTCCCCATAACCCTTGATTCCTTACCAATCTACCTCTGTCTCCAATATACTCCTTGACTTGGCATCCACAGCCCTGTGCGGCAAAGAGTCCCACAGATTCACCACCCTGTGGCTGAAGAAATTCCTCTTCATCTCCTTTCTGAAGAGTCTCTTCACTCTGATGTTATCCCCTTAGGTCCTGGTCTCTCCTACGAGTTGAAAGCATCTTCTCTATGTCCAGTGTATCCAGGCCCCTCGATATTCTGTAAATTCAGCCAGATCTCTGGTAATCCTTCTAAACTCCATTAAGTACAAACCCAGAGTCCTCAACCACTACTTATTTGATAAGCCCTTCATCCCTGGGATCATTCTTGTAAATCTCCGCCGGACCCTACAAAGAAAATAAAGTAATAGTCGCCTTAGGTTAAATGAAACATTGCAGGCTGAATAATAAAATATTTTGTTCCCTGAAAGCAAGTCCATCACACTTTCTGCTCTAGTGAGTATTGGAGAGGAGAAATATCAATTGAAATTATCATTATAAATCTGGAGCTTGACTGTTTTTAAATCTTCCTACTAGCTGAAGAAACAGAATATGTCCCAGGAACAGAAGATATACAAGGTTTGTTTACATCTTTAAACATCTATTCCATGATTGTGCTCTGAGGCATCTAGCAGTTAGTGCACAGATTGCCAACTTGATCGGATTTCAGGATTAGGGCTATCTGTCCTGCTGTCCAGCACTGCCAGTATGTTTCAGTTTTATCAGTCATCAGTTTTGATCAGAAAGCCAAATGAACAAAAACAGTAACTATTTCGTATGTCAGCCCATCAAAGCAAGTTAATTGTCAGCTTTAATTCCTAAATTTGATTTAAGTTGCATGCAAATGACCTCCAGTAAGAACTGAACCTTGAAACAGGCTGTCAAGAAATGAGAAATCACTGGACTCAAAACATTATTGTTTTTCTCTCTCTCTACAAACGGTGCCTGACCTCAGTTTCTCCAGCATTTTTTCATTTTTTGCTCTTTTCTACATGAAATTTTTTTTCTGTAAAAGGGAATGGGAGCACCCCATTTTTTTATGTTATGTAAAAGAAAATACCACAGATGCTGGAGATCTGAAACTAAACAGAAATTGCTGGCAAAACTCAGCAGGTCTGGCAGCATCTGTCGGAATGAAGTGTCAGTGGACTTGGAACATTAACTTTGCTTCCTCCCTGCAGATGCTGCCAAACCTGCAGAGTTACACCAGCAATTTCATTTTTTTTGTTCCATTGCATGATTAAATACCTGTTAAGAATCTTGCAGCCGATAACTAAATTATATCCATCAATTCTTCTGAATCTGTGCAGCAGTATTTAGTATTTTTAGCTGTGCTGAATCTCTGTTTTATTCTTTGTTCAGATTCTTATATTCAGGTTTATATACATTTTAGTTCAGTCCTATAACATGGTTCTATCTCTGATGGGCTCAGAAATTTTATGAATCCTACATGAAGGATATAATTTGATTTTATATGTATGCTGCCTTTTACTGTGGCCTCTTTTTATTTTTCAGAGGTGTCTCCTGTTCTTGAAAGTACAGATGAAGATAGCCAATCAGGTTTGCATTGAGATCACCTTTCATAGTTTTTCCTTATTATTAAAACAAAATCTAACAATCTTCTGGAAGTTAAGGGTGAATATTACTAACAAAATGTCAATTTTATTACTTACAACAGCCTATGGATCTCAGAACTTGGATGTGGAATCTGAAATCCAAGGTTTGTCTGACTTGGCTGTCCTCAATCTTATCCTGTCCTCTTTGTAGTTTTACATGCCTGTATTTTCTTTATTGGAGTTGTGTGCTTAATGGTATTTTGCTGAACTTGTATTCCAGTACAATTCCATTTGTACCCACCTATACTTCAGTATCTCTCTCACCTGAATATCTTCATGCTTAGTTGGCAGGTTATTTAGAAGATATTAGAATTGGTCTTATTTCACCTTTTTATCTTGCACACTTTGCAGCCGGAGTCATTGAGCTGTAGTTTGGTGTGCAATCCATGGTGATTTTCTTTTTCCTCAAAAGTTAACTTTCCCTATGGTTACCTTTCCCCAAGCCCAGACCAATCGAGGCCACAGCTCTGCCCCAGCTATCATTTTGGGTGAAATCTGATAACTGACCATATGCCACAATGTGCAAATACCAAAGAACCTTGTTTGGTACCAGCAATGGCAACAAAAAGTAAGAAGAGGTTCTGTTATCTCATGCTATAAATACTGTTGTATCATGTGTGGTTTGTGTATTGTGGATGTTAGTTTAATCTAATTACTTTTGTTTCTTACCATTCCGCAAATTGCTTGTTTTCATTTGCTTCTATTGAGAAAGAAATAGCATGACTCTTATGCTTTTAGCACGCTTCCTCAGCTTTCCTTGTACTTCTCACAGAGGCTAAAGCGTTCTTGTTCTTGCTATTTTACAGAAGCAGTACCTCTCCCAGAGGCAGCAGAAGAGCCTATAGAAGAAGGTTGGTATCATTTTAAAGTGTAATTTTCTTCTCTCATATTAAGATGTTGATCTTTATGCGACATACAAGTATAAGCAAAACAATTGACAGAAATATGATCTGGTTTATCAGGTTTATCAAGCTTGTCCACTTACCTGGTCCCATATGGTTGCAATGCCCTCTGCAGCATGATGCATGTTCTTTTGGGAGATGCAGTAAACTAGATTTATTAAATTTTGATTGAAGTGTTCTTTGAAACAGTGCAAAAGCATGACCTATGGTGGTAAAGCCTGTATTTTCACTAACACCAGAGCAATGCTTGCAATTAACCACATGAACATTTCTGAAGGGTTTAAAAAGAAATTGACAGATTTTTATTTTAAGTTTGTCTCATTCCCCAAATTTTTTTCTCCCTGATATGAAGAATTTCCTTCATTCAGCTTTCTTTAAATTATCCAGAACTGAAGAAGCATTAGAAAAATAGATGAGACAGTTATGTTATAATTTCTTCCAGTAAAAGAATCATGTAATATTAATAATTAAAAATTCCCTCTTTAACCGATTTATGAGATTCCTGGTTAATGGAAACAATTTTCTGGAAAGTCTCAGTAGATCTGGCAGCATCTGTGGAGAGAAATCAGTTAACATTTTACATTTTGGATTCACTGACACTTCCTCTTCCACCCCCCCCCCCCCCCCCCCCAACCAACATGCGCGCACAAGTGGACCCAAAACATTCACTGATTTCATTCCACAGATGCTGTCAGGCCCACTGCAATTTTGCAGCAATTTCTGTTATTGTTTCAGATTTCCATCTGCAGTTCTTTTTTTTTTCTCCCCCTTAGTGGAACTTCAGTGGCTTTTTGTTTACCATTTAGTTTGGATAAGATGTTGAATGTCTGCATTTAAAAAAGTAGTTTCTGGACACAGTATAAGAATAAGGGGTAGGCCATTTAGAACAGAGTTGAGGAGAAACTCAAGGCCAAGTCTCTGGATACTTTCAAGAACGAGATGTATAGAGCTCTTAGAGATTGTGGAATTGAGGGTTATGGGAATAAGGCAGGAACAGGATACTGATTGTGGATAATCAACCATGATCATAATGAATGGTAGTGCTGGCTCGAAGGGCAGAATGGCCTACTCCTGCACCTATTGTCTATTGCTGTACTCTCTCGAGTTTAGAAAAATGTAAGAGATCTAATTGAGGTATGTAAGATGTTAAAGGGGATTGAAGAAGTAGACATAGGATGTTTTCTCGTGTGGGACAGTCTAGAATGTGAGGTCATAATTTTAGGGTAAGGTTTGAAACAGATAAGGGGAAATTCTCTCAAAAGGTCACAAAGGTGTTGACTTCACTCCTGAAAATTACCTTGAATGCTGGGATTTAGAGAAATTTTGAGATCAATATTTAATTGGGAACAGATTGAAAAGTTCTGGACAGCGGGCAAGAAAGTGAAGTTGAGGACAAGATGAGATCAGTCATGAGTGTATTAAATAGCGGTGCAGGCTTGAGAGGCTCCTCCTCATTCTTATATTGTAAAGTAACATCAAGAACTATAACTACAATTCTTGACCATCTGTATTAACTTGTCTCAATGTTCTGAGTCCCATCCATTTCTAAGATTAAGCTTTCAAAATGAGAAGTGTGGCAGACACTGCAGGTGTTGTATTCTGGATGGGGAGAGGCAATATAAACTGAATGCTGTGGTATAACGTCAGAGGGACCAAGGGATCCATTTGTTGTTTGTAATATACATAAATGATCTGGAGGAAAATGTGAGTGATCTGGTAAGTTTGTAGATTACACTAAAATGGGTGGAGTTGGAAATGGTGAGGAGGATTGTTAAAGAATACAGCAGGATATAGATAAATTGCAGATATGGACAGAGAAATGGCAGATGGAGTTTGATCCAGACAAATGCAAGGCGGTGTATTTTGTAGGATCAAATTCAGATGCAAATGAAAGTGGCAACACAGATGGATAAGGTGGTCAAGAAAGCATACAGATCACTTGCCTTCAATGGCTGAGGCATCAAATACAAAAGTTGGCAAGTTATGTTAAAGTTGTACAAAACTTCAGTTAGGCCACGTTTGGAATATTGTGTGCAGTCCTGGTTGCTACGCTACCAGAAGGACGTGGATGCTTTAGAGAGGGTGTAGCGAAGGTTTACCAGCATGTTGCCTGGTCTGGAGGATTTTAGGTATGAGAAGAGATTGGATGAACTCTGTTTTCATTGGAAAGGTGAAGGCTGAGTGGTGACCTGATAGAGGTCTACAAAATTGAGGGGTGGATAGTTAGAGGCTTTTTCCCAGAGTGGAAAGGTTAGCTAGAAGAGGGCACACGGTAAGGTTAGATTGGGAAAGTTTAGGGACCAGTGCTGGGAAAATCTTTCACCCAGAGGGTGGTGGGTGCCTAGAATACATGGCCAGTAGTAGTAGTGGAAGGCGTGTTAGCAACGTTTAAGGCATATCTTGATAGTCACATAAACAGGAGGTGAACGCTGGGATAGAACTCGTGTGGGCAATAAGTAGCGGGTTTAAGTAAGAAATGGAATTGGTGCAGGCTTGGTGTGCCGAAGAGCCTGTTTTTGTGCTGAATTGTAGTGTATGCGCATAGGACTTCCAAAATGACTGCAGATTAGGAAAGAAATTACCAAAGCCAATGGAATCTTGGAATTCCATAAATTGAGCAAAAGCTGAACATTTATAAATGCTGAACATTTGCTGAAAATCCTGATGAAGGGCTTGTGCCTGAAACGTCAAATTTCCTGTTCCTTGGATGCTGCCTGACCTGCTGCACTTTAACCAGCAACACATTTTCAGCATTAATCTATAGATGCCCGGAACTTGCTGATGCCAGATGCTTGATTTTGGGCTGGGTGCATTAAATTACATCTGATACACGCAGCGCTCTCTCAACGTGTGTAAATCAAACTGCAGCCCATTAACTTTGTTATGTATGTTATTTTTTCCTGTCATACGTAAATCAAAGAGTGGCTTTACTTGATCCGTTTGTGAGAAAGAAAGAGGCTTACATGTTAGTACCAGAGGACTTCTCAAAGCATTTTACAGCCAACCTGAGCCGCATCTTTTCTAACCTGAATGAAATTAGCTTTCTCTCTTCCTCCAACCCCCAGAAAAGTTATCATCACTCTAGAGTATGCCAAATGACTTCACCTGAGAAGGGGGGGGAAAGTGCTCCCAAAGCTTGTGATTTCAAATAAATCTGTTGGACTGTAACCTAATGTCATGTGACTTTGACCTTGTCAACCCCAGCCCAACAATTGTACTTCCTATATGCAGTCACATTGTAATATGATCACTGTTGCCCAAAGGTTTCCTAACACATGATTCACTTGACCCACCTCATTTCCCAGGTCCAAATCCAGCAAAGTCTGTCTTGTTGGCACAGGTTTCAGCTCTTAAAAATGCTCCTGAGTACACTTCATAAATTCCTCCCTCCTTTCTCCTCTGTGCCTTTTAGTGTGTCAATCTCTCAATCTATATTAAGATAATTAAACTTTTTCGATTGGGGCTACTCTATCATTTTTGTACCTCTATAATTGTTTTGCAAATTTGTTCCCCTCTACCCTTCCAAATGCTGAGGTGTGGAGTCCACCCAGTAGTGTAATGGTATCACTCACTTGTTTCTTACATCTAACCAAATGCTTAATTTGTTTTCAGTCAGCAACTCGTCCAATAATATGCGTACTGTAATGCTGGATCATGTCATTTTTGTTTTCAAAAGCCACCTCTGTGATGCTTTATCAACTGCCTTTTGTAAATCCTATGTGCAGGTATGCAGAATCAATTGGATTATTCTGACCAATAATTCCCAAAGAGCACAGACAGGTTGTAAACATCCTAAAGTCACTCCAGTATCTCTGATAACAATCGAAGTCTGCAAGTGATCACAGATTGTATATCATTTCTTATATTGTATTTTCTAGCAGCTTCTCAATGCCAAATTCATTGACTGTTACCAAGATACCTTACAGTTACCAAGCTTTTAGTTCATAAGTAATAGGACCATGAGTTCCTTTCTTTAAGCTACACATGAGAAAGTAGCTCCCATTTTATCTTTCCTGTTCTGTGTTGCCCCACAGTGCTGAAAGTGTTCTACAACTTGCTGCATTATGCGCATTACCTTCAGCTGAAACCATTTCAAATTTAGCTGCTTCTGTTGAGACTATTTTAATTGCATGCTTATTTTGCTGTACTGCAGCTGTCATTGCCTTCAGGAGCAAGGATTGATACAAGCTATTTGTTTAACTCATCAGCTGTATCTATATCACACATTAACCTGTTCTCAAAAGCTAAATATTGCTTTCATTAAATTCTGCCTTGTAATGTAACTGAAAAAACATTCCCATATAATTGAACTTCTCTGCTGTCCACTTCATATATTTGTAATATACACATATATAACATAATTGGATGGAAATACACAATCGAATGTCATAATACGTTCTTTAATTGCCCTCTGTTACTGATCCCTACTGTCCTGCTAGTTAAATCTTTCATAAATTTAAAACTAATTTCTCCACACATTTCCTATTTAGCCATTTTATCTTCATTTTATGTTGAAACTTTCTACCCTAAGGATATGCAAACTTTAAACAGACATTTATAAATAGGTGAAAGTGAGGACTGCAGATGCTGGCGATCAGAGCTGAAAATGTTTTGCTGGAAGAAGGGCTTATGCTTGATTCTCCTGCTCCTTGTTTGCTGCCTGGCCTGCTGCGCTTTTCCAGCATTTATAAATAGGTGCCAGTTTTGTTAGCCAGCAGTAAATTGAAAATTTCCAATGTCAAACTCAACACTAAACTTTCAACAACTCTTAACAGATCCAATGTGATATTTTTCCCATCAGCAAAATCGGTTTTAACTGCACTTGATGCAGTCTCAACTTTTTTTGGATTGTCCTTTTCTACATAATAGCACTGTTGAACCAAGGAATTCTCTACAAAAACTGTAAAAGTTAGCAAGCTGAATATTGCAGATGTTATTCCTCTCAAAGGAATGGATAATAAATGCTGGTCTGGCCAGTTACACCATATCGTGTGAAGGAATAAAGAAAAAAAACACTGCATGGATTAGATCATTACACTTGCATGCTAACTATTGATGTCGTGGTGAGGAATTTGGGCGCAGAATGAGCACCAAAATCAGTGTGGATTAGACCTCTCAGTACCACACCCTACAACAACCTGGTTACTAATGGAAAAGGTTTAGCTGTTCTAAAATTTCTTGCCCACTTAAAGAGAACTGGAATCTCCAAACTAGAGTAGGTAGTGAGTATAATCTCTTGCATAGTAACAGGAAAGGGAAAGATTCAAGTTTTTTTTCTAACTTGTGAAACAGGAGAAAGAAAGAAGGCAATGAAGAGACAGGCATTCAAAATTTCTCAAGTAGAAAGGACATTCCTTCAGGTAGTCCCACAAATGTCCTGCCAGTTTTGTACTTTCAACAGTAGTGTTTGTCCCTTCGCTTTTCAATTTAGTCTGTTTTTCTTTGAAATGGGTGAATGTTGGGTGTACTTGTAGCTTAAGTTATAGGGTCATTATAGCTACTTATTTTTATATCAGAGAGGAGTAATCAGGGCTACAATTCAGTTGTAGTCTACTTTGAAATGCTAAGTTCGATATTGTTAGTTTCCCCCTTTTGCATCATGTTTTCATGATTGATTTAGAGTTCAAAGTTGGTATTAGGTTTACATTTTACATCTTCTATTGCGTGCTGAAGAGGAAGACAGGTAAAAGTTGTGGCCTGAAATTTGCAATAAGATTTGAGGCAAACCACAGCTGACAACTATGGCAGCACATTGCAAACCTGGAAAGGAGAGCCCAGTGTAAGTATTCTCAATGAATGCTTCATTTATGAGGTCTATTTGGATGTTGTAAGTATGTTTGTTGGCCTCTTACCCAAATCCTTTCTCTGTTGGGTATGATGGGAATGGAGCAAATGAACCATTTTGATGAGTTTGCTTCTCTACAGTGTGTGTAGTTATACAATAACCAACTGCGAATAGGATGAAAGTTCTATTTTGTTATCGCTTATTATGTTCTTTCTTGTTTAGGACTGAGTTCAACTTGGCCAAAAAAACACTGCATTCAGAGAACCATAAAGGTTTATAAAATCATGAGGGGGGCATGAATAAGATGAATAGTTAAGGTTTTTAATCTCTAGGGTGGGGGAGTCAAAAACTCAAGAGCATAGGTTTAAGGTGAGAGGGGAAAGATTTAAAAGGGACCTGAAGGATAACCTCTTCTTGCAGACAGTGGGGCATGTTTGGAACAGGATGCTGTAGGTGCTGGTGGAGGCTGGTACAATTACAACATTTAAAAGGCATCTGGATGGGTACATGAATAGGAAGGGTATAGAGCGATATGGGACAAATGCTAACAAATGGGACTAGGTCAAATTGGGATGTCTGATCGGCGTGGATGAATTTGACCAATCTATATAATGATTGATACTTTGGTATCAATCTCCACTGTAACTTCCCTAAATTCTGAAGACTTGCTGTTTCTAAAAGGGTAACATTTCCTCATCCAATCCCATTTATTCTTGTGGCATGCTTTGGTGAGATTGATAATTAGCACAAACTTAGAACAGGTTTTGCTGTGGACCCACTCCCTATCAAACTGAATTGATAATATGGAGATGTTGGATTGGGCGGACAAAGTCAGACATCAAGTTGTAGTCCAACAGGTTTATTTGAAATCTCAAACTTTGAGTGCTGATCCTTCGTCAGGTGAATTGGGGTAGTGTCCTTTCTATTGTTTGTCATAACCAGAAAGGGAAAACTTGAATTTTTTTTGGATTGCTGTCAAGTCTACATCTGAAATAAAAATTGTACCTTGCAATTAAATTTGTTTGAAAAAAAAGTTTTGAGATATCTCATTAATATACAGTGAAGCACTGCTGTCATACCTCAGTGGTTTTGAAACTATTTTTTGTGGAGATCTACAAATATTGACATGTTCCCAGGGAATCTCAGTCAGCTGTGCAAAAAATTACAAATATGTATTTTGTCTGTGTTTACTTTTATTAGCAGCAGAAATCTGTACTAGTAAATCACAATTAGAAAAATCTGATCCCAAAAATCGAAAGACCATCAGAACCTCTGGTTCTTCTCTCAAAGATTTTCAGAAATCTTAGATCTTTGTTAAGGCACACAGAATTTTCCAAGCGTTACATTGGTTAATGATAGTTATTCATGTCTGGAGATTCTGATGCTCCTCCTTCCTGCTTGCTTTTGCATATAGATATAATTGTGTAAACATTAAGTGCAGCTGTGTGTATGTTCCTGTGATCACACAACATCTGCTTCTAGCGATGTGAAGCAAAGCTATAATTACAATTACTGTTGGTCAGACCAGGAACACTGATGCTTAACTATGGTTATAATAAAATTGAATATTGCAATGGTCCACCTGGGTTAGTGCATGCTGCTTGAGCCTGACTACTCCTGGTCATTAAAAAGTGAAAGATTTATTCAAAGTAAACCTCTCCGTTTTCCCTGTCTGATGAACTCTGGACAGCAGAAGACTTTGACATTAAACATACTCTTTTAAAATAATTTCTGTGCTTGACATTTCAAAGGAAACAATTCTAACCACAGGCAACAAAGCTATTGATAGCCAACATTGAAACTCCACTAACTGCAACTCTAAACAGCCTCTTTAAACCTCTGCACGTACATACAGTCAAGAAGGCAAATCACCCGACATCAGGTTATAGTTCAAAAGATTTATTTGAAATCACAAGCTTTCAGAGTGCTGTTTTGTCGTCAGGTGAAATGAGAGGGAAGCACACAGAACTTATGGGCAGAGCGATCAAAATATCATACAAATGGTGAGAGTGAAGTGTTGAATAATAAATCTGTGCGGGAGACCAAGTGTGAGAGTAAAGTGTCAATAGCTGAATTACAGCTGAAGCAATGACCTATAATCCGATAAAACGAAACCGAGATGATTACAAAATAATCAAAAAAAGGTGGTACTGGAGACAAATCAAATGACTGGAATAACTTGGAACAAACAGCTCAGCAGGTCCAGCAACATCTGTGAAGAAACACCAGAGGGAGAGTCACCGGACCTGAAAGATGAACTGTGATCTTTCCTCACTGACGCTGCCAGACCCCCTGAGCACCTCTCCACACCCCATCCCAAAAATAGATCTGCAGTTGTTTGGTTTTTATTTGACTGGAATAACATGATAGGTATAAGTGACTTTTGAGAAGGTTTGTAGCTTGCGTTGAGGTTCTGGATGTAGGTTTGCTCACTGAGCTAGAAGATTCATTTTCAGACGTTTCATCACCATACTCCTCTTCAGTGAGCCTCTGGAGCTTCGTCTGAACATAACCTTTCCAGCCCAGTGAGCAAACCTACACCCATGATAGGTATAACATTTGCAAGCAGAGTGTATAAGCAAAGTAATAAGTAATCCAAAACTGTACAAATTTAAGGTGAAGAGATTGTAACAATTTATCAAGGTGATGGTGTCAAAATAGGACAGTAAGGATGATTTTTAAGAATGCAGAAGTGTGATGGCGTCACTAGTTGCGCTACTGTTTTCCCAGTATGGGTTACTCCACTACAGAGAGGTATGTAGTCTGCCTGGAGGTCAAGAGATTATACACACATGAGGTAATCGCATGCCCAGCTGACCAGTTGGCATGCTGGCAGCTTCTGACATCTGCATCTAGTCCAAACTGCACAAGTAAAAAGTGAGGTCTGCAGATGCTGGCGATCAGAGCTGAAAATGTGTGCTTTAACCAGCAACACATTTTCAGCTCCAAACTGCACAAGTCAATCAGCAATCTGTCGCTAGGTGAAGCCTATTCTGAACATACACCCTGGTATATATTGACTTGGGTTTCTTCCCCCACTATTTGAACAAAACGACAATAAAGGGGAAGCGATAGCCTAGTGATATTGTCACTTACTGTTCATCCAGAAAATTGGATAATGTTCTAGGAACATCAGTTCAAATTCTGCCATAGCCTAATGATGACCATGAAACAATTGTAGATTGTCTGGGGGGAAAAAAGTCCGGTTCAGTAATGTCCTTTTAGGAAGGAAATTGCCATCCTTGGGCTGGCCGACAGGTGACTCCAGCGCAATGTGTTTAGATTAGATTCCCTACAGTGTGGAAACAGGCTCTTTGGCCCAACCAGTCCGCACCGACCCTCCGAAGAGCAACCCACCCAGACGTTAGTCATTTCACTCTGACTAATGCAGCTAACAGTATGGGCAATTTAGCACAGCCAATTCACCTGACCTGCACATCTTTGAACTGTGGGAGGAAACTGGAGCACCTGGAAGAAACCCACGCAGACACTGGGAGAATGTGCAAACTCCACACAGTCACCCAAGGCTGGAATCGAACCCGAGTCCCTGGCACTGTGAGGCAACAGTGCTAACCACTGAGCCATTGTGCCATCCTAAAAATATGGAATGCTTCACGAATTTGTGTGTCAGTGTGGCCGTACCAAAGTTTTGTGCAGTTGCAGCACGATCTCATGGTTCCGAAACTTAATCTCTCTACCAATAAAGGCGAACACACCTTATGCCTTCTTAATAAACCTATCAACCTGGGTGGCAACTTTCAAGCATCTATGTACCTAGACACAGATATCTGCTCATCTACCCTACCAAGACTCTTACCATTAGCCCAGTACTCTGCATTCCTGTTACTCCTTCCAAAGTGAATCACCTTAACACATTTCCACATTGAGCTCCATTTGCCACCTCTCAGCCCAGCTCTGCAGCTTATCTATGTCTCTGTGTAACCTACAACATCTTATGTCTCTATCCACAACTCTACTGACCTTGTGGGCATGGTGGCTCAGTGGTTAGCACTGCTGTCTCACAGCGCCAGAGACCAGGGTTCGATTCCAGCCTTGATCAACTGTGTGAAGTTTGCAGGTTCTCCCCATGTTTGTGTGGGTTTCCTTCTGTTCTGGTTTCCACCCACAATCCAAAGATATGCAGGTGAGGTGAATTGGCCATGCTAAAATGCCCATTGTGTTAGGTGCGTTAGGGGTAAATATGGGTAATGGGTCAGGAATGGGTTATTCTTCAGAGGTCAGTGTGGACATGTTGGACCGAAGGGCCTGTTTCCATACTTAGGGAGTCTATTCTAATCTAATCTTAGTGTCATCTGCAAATTTACTAACGTATCTTCTATACCCTCATCCAGATCATTTGTATAAATAAGAAACAATAGTGGACCCAAAACAGATCCTTGCGGTACACCACCAGGATGAATATTTCCCATCAATCACCACCCTCTGTCATCTTTCAGCTAGCCAAGTTCTGATACAAATCACTAAATCACCCTCAATCCCATGCCTCCGTATTTTGTGCAATAGCATACTGTGGGGAACCTCATCAAACACCTTACTGAAATCCATATACACCACATCAACCGCTTTACCCTCATCCACCTCCTTGGTCACCATCTCAAAGAACTCCATAAGGCTTGTGAGGCATGACCTACCCGTCATAAAACCATGGTAACTATCCCTAATCAACTTATTCCTTTCTAGATGATAAATCCTCTCTCTCAAACCTTTCCCAACACTTTACCCACAACCGGAGTAAGGCTCACCCATCTATAACTACCAGCGTTGTCTCTACTCCCCTTCTTGAACAAGGGGACAACGTTTGCTATCCTCCAGTCTTCTGGCAGTATTCCTGTAGACGATGAGGACATTAAGATCACAGCCAGAGGCTCTGCGATCTCCTCCCTGGCTTCCCAGAGAATCCTAGGGTAAATCCCATCCGGCCCAAGGGACTTGGCCTTGTACTTGAGCCTTTTATCAGTATCTTTCTCTTTTAGAGGATTCTGGACCTGAAGCTTCAGTTGTACCAGAAGACACAATTCTAGGTAGTTATTACATATGTCATCCAAATAATCATCAAAAATGTGGTGAAAAGTCATTAATGTTACAGAAACACTTTTTATTTCCTTTCAGAAACATCAGAAGTGACTGAGGAAGATGTTGATGATATTGTTTCAGGTTTGTGTCTTTACCTGTAAGCATATGAACTTTAACCACGATGCATGATCACTCATATATTAACATAAAGCTATTTGTCGTAGATGAAGCTGAACTTCAGCCTGAAGAGGTGGTTTCTGAACGAGAAGGTCCAGGTATGTATTATGGTCCATGATCTAATTGGTACTATACTTAGATATCTCTTGAAAAGTGATTGATTGTCCCTTTTCCAACCGTCATCTTCATTTTTGGGTTTGGGCCGTGGACTTGCATTGGATTGGCCCACCGTATATGGGGCCAGGTGCGGGAATGCTTTAGAACCATATTCTGCAGGGTAGCTCACCAGCTCATTGTTGTCTTATAGTCTGCCATCAAATAGTTTGGAAGAATTTCCAGGCTAAAAATTGATTTGCTTACCATTATGAATGTACCTTCCATAGCTGCCAGGTCCTGGTGTAATAATCAAACCCAGATGTAGGGACAAAGCTACTGCACCACAGTCCTCTGGGTACTGCTAGAATAAACCAAAGAACTGCAGGTACTACAAGTTTGAGACAACCGATTTCTCTCAACAGATGCTGCCAGACTTGCTGAGTTTCTCCAACAATTTCTGTTTTTATCTCGAATTTGCAGTACCTGCAGATCTCTGGTTTGTTTTAGCAGTACCCAGAGGTGCTACATGCTGTACAAAAAGCAGAAGGGAAACAGCAGTTTACTTGTACTACTTTCAGTCCAGTCCAGGGCATTTGTTCTGCTCTGGGTGCACAGTAGTGTTCCACTGAAACCCAACACAAGCTGGAGAAACTTATCCCGTGTTCCATTTCAGCATTTTGCAGTCTTCCGATTTAAACATTTAGTTCATTTACTTCAGACCATGAACTCTCTCCTTCATTACACGTGCTTGCTCCTTTTCACCCCTCTCCCACCATCGCATTTAGTGTCTGCATGTGGTTGACTATTAACTCCCCTCAGGGCAATTAGAGTTAGGCAATAAATGTTGGCCTGACCTCTGTGACAACTTCATACCATGAACTGCAAACAAAAATATAGCATAAGTATAACTCTAAATGAATTCCAGTAACTTATTTATAAAAGTGCAGCAACCCTCTACTGTCATTGGAAAGCAGTCATTTTCCCTTTTTAATACTAAATGAGAAAAGGGCTGTTTTCCAATGACAGTGGAGGGTTGCTGCACTTTGAAAAATACGTTACTGGAATTCATTTAATACTGTGCTTTTGTTTTCAATTTATGGGATGAGGTTATCATGGAGGTCAGACCAACATTTACTGTGTAACTCTAATTGTGTCTCTAATAGTCCAGAATGAAAGTTGTGGATTTTACAGTAGTTTAAGCACTGTACATCTCTCGATTATTTTTATTTTGAAACTTTGAGAGCAAACATGAATCACGTCTATAACATTGTTTCACAGAAATTGAAGCTTTAATCACTTAGTATGTGTGATTAATGTGAAAATCTTGCACTGATCCTTGCATCGATCATAAGGCCAAATAAAAATGAAAACCACAAAATATTGTGTATGGCTCTAGAAGAGAAAGCTTCGTCTCTTCTGTTAAAATGATGCGCTATTGAATAATTTGAAATCCAGATGTTGAATTTTTCTGTTAATTCTCAAATGCTAGTCAAGGTAACTCCTCCTTTGCTTACAGAAGGCGATACTATTGAGGGCACAGAAGTACATACAGCAGAAGGTATTAGTTTTCATTTCAGACCTGAAAATGAGTAATAATTTTTTGTCGCTTTATGGAACTTTTCATATTATATACAGATTTTTTCAATTCTAGCTACTTTTTGCTATTTATAGTGCTTGATTGTTTGCTTGCTTGCCTGCCAGCATTATGCTTAGCATTTTATTTTTGAAGCTAGTCTTATTTTAATTTCAGCTAACTAAACAGGAAAGTGAGAGGTAGTTGAGATTATTTAGTTATTTATTTACATGAAGATATATATACTATCTAGCAAGAATAATTGGCTGATGGAGAATGTCTGATTATTATTTGAGGGTAAAGTGGAATTGATTGTAGCTGTGGAATGTTTTGCAACAGTTCAATTCTCCTACATAACCTTTCCTTCTAACTGAGAAAGAGAACAGGCAAAGAGATTGGAAGCCAGACAGATAATTACATTTGTTCCATTTGACCTTCCCTACATCATCAGGACAGAAGGGTGGAGGTGCTCATCAATGACTGTGCAATGTTCAGCACCAGTTGCGATGACTCGGATACTGAAGCAGATCATGTCGAAATAGATAGTACCTAGGCTTAAACTGAAATGTGGCAAGGAACATTCACACCACACAAATAGTAGGCAGTGGCCATCTCCAATAAGAGATGATTCAGCCACACCCCCTTGAAATTTAATAACATAACCATAACTGAGTCACCCCACTATCAATATCCAAGGTGGGGGGAGTTACCATTTCCACAAAACTGACCTTCACTTGCATATAACTATACCGGCTACAAGAGCACAGTGACTCAGTAATTAGCACTGTTGCCTCACAGTGCCAGGGACTAGAGTTCAATTCCATCCTTAGGCACCTGTCTGTGTGGGGTTTGCACATACTCCTCGTGTCTGCATAGGTTTTCTCCTGGTGCTCCCATTTCTTCCAGCTGTGCAAAGATTTGCAGGTTAGGTGGATTGGCCATGGGAAATGCAAGGTTAAAAGGATAGGGTATAGCTGTGGTTCTGGACGAAATGTTATCTGGAGGGTCAGAGTGGACATGATGGGCTGAATAGCCTGCTTCCACACTGTAGGGATTCTGTGAGGAGCAGCTCAGAGGCTAGGAATACTGCAATGAGTAACTCACCACGTTTTGAGCAGGAATCCTCAAAGCCTGTCCACTATCCACAAGTTAGAAATGTGATGGAATACTCTCCACTTGCCCGGCTGGGTGCAGCTCCCACAACACTCGAACTTGACACCATCCAGGACAAAGCAACCCACTTGATTGGCACCACATCCACAAACATTCACTCCCTCCACCACTGATGCTCTGTAGCAGGAGTGTTTGCTGTCTAAAAGATGTTCTGCAGAAATTCACCAAAGATCCTTTGGCATCTTCCAGACTCGCCACCGCTTCCATTTAGAAGGACGGGAACAGCAGAAACACGGGACACCACCATCTACAAATTCCTCTTCAACCATTCCCTATCCTGACTTGCAAATACATTGTCGTTCTTCCAATATTCCTGGGTCAGAATCCTGGAATTTCCCCTCTAAGGGCGTTGTGGGTCAACTTGCAGCAGATGGACTACTACAGTTCAAGAAGACAGCTCACCTCCACCTTCTCAAGGGGCAACTAGAGACGGGCAATAAATACTGGGCCCAGTCAGTGACACCCACATCCCACCAGTGAATAAAAAAATAAAAATTTTTGAGGTAGCATTGTTCAGCTGAATAGTTCCTTGGATAAAAATAATTTCCAGTTCTTGTTGAGTGTCAGTTTTTGTTTTAAAAATCCATTATCTTTTCAATTAAAGAATCGTAGAGATGTACAGCACCGAAACAGACCCTTCGGTCCAATCCGTCCATGCCGACCAGATATCCCAACCCAACCTAGTCCCACCTGCCAGTACCCGAACCATATCCCTCCAAACCCTTCCTATTCATATACCCATCCAAATGCCTCTTAAATGTTGCAATTATACCAGCCTCTTCCATTTCCTCTGGCAGCTCGTTCCATTCACATACCACCCTCTGCATGAAAATGTTGCTCCTTAGGTTTCTTATATATCTTTCCCCTCTCACCCTAAACCTATGCCCTCTAGTTCTGGACTTCCTGGCCCCAGGGAAAAGACTTTGTCTATTTATCCTATCCATGCCCCTCATAATTTTGTAAACTGCTATAAGGTCACCCCTCAGCCTCTGACGCTCCAGGGAAAACAGCCCCAGCCTGTTCAGCCTCTCCCTATAGCTCAAATCCTCCAACCCACGCAACATCTTTGTAAATCTTTTCTGAACCCTTTCAAGTTTCACAACATCTTTCTGATAGGAAGGATACCAGAATTGCACGCAATATTCCAACAGTGGCCTAACCAATGTCCTGCACGGCCGCAACATGACCTCCCAACTCCTGTACTCAATACTCTGACCAATAAAGGAAAGCATACCAAACACGTTCTTCACTATCCTACCTGCCTGCGACTCCACTTTCAAGGAGCTATGAACCTGCACTCGAAGGTCTCTTTGTTCAGCCACATTCCCTAGGACCTTACCATTAAGTGTATAAGTCCTGCTAAGATTTGCTTTCCCAAAATGCAGCACCTCACACTTATCCGAATTAAACGCCATCTGCCACTTCTCAGCCCGTTGGCCCATCTGGTCAAGATCCTGTTGTAATGTGAGGTAACCCTCTTCGCTGTCCACTACACCTCCAATTTTGGTGTCATCTGCAAACTTACTGTACCTCTTATGCTCACATCCAAATCATTTATATAATTGAAGAAAAGTAGTGGACCATTCTTTTCTCCACAGTCTAATTTAGAATCATTTGAAATTTGGCATTATTACATTACTACTACTGAATGCAAGACAAAAAACCTTTTGGTGCAATTCATCCATGCTGACCAGATATCCCAACCCAATCTCGTCCCATTTGCCAGCATTTGGCCCATATCCCTCTAACCCTTCCTATTCATATACCCATCCAGATGCCTTTTAAATGTGTAATTGTACCAGCCTCCACCACTTCCTCTGGCAGCACATTTCATACACGCACCATTCTCTGCGTGAAAAAGTTGCCCCTTAGCTTTCCCCTCTCACCCTAAACCTATGCCTTCTAGGTCTGGACTCCCTGACCCCAGGGAAAATACTTTGCTTATTTACCGCTCATAATTTTGTAAACCTCTACAAGGTCACCCCTCAGCCTCTGATGCTCCAGGGAAAAACAGCCCCAGCCTATTGAACCTCTCTCTGAAGCTCAAATCCTCCAACCCTGGCAACATCCTTGTAAATTTTTTCTGAATCCTGTCATGTTTCACAACGTCCTTCCAATAGGAAGAAGACAAGAATTGCATGTAATATTCCAAAAGTGGCCTAACCATTGTCCTGTTTAGCTACAAGATGACCTCCCAACTCCTGTACTCAATACTCTGACCAATAAAGGAAAGCATACCAAATGCCGCCTTTGCCATCCTTTCTACCTGTGACTCCACTTTCAAGGAGCTATGAACCTGCACTCCAAGGTCTCTTTGTTCAGCAACACTCCTTAGGACCTTACCATTAAGTGTATATGTCCTGCTAAGATTTGCTTTCCCAAAATGCAGCACCTCGCATTTATCTGAATTAAACTCCATCTGCCACTTCTCAGCCCATTGACCCATCTGATCGAGATCCCATTGTAATCTGAGGTAACCCTCTTTGCTGTCCATGACACCTCCAATTTTGGTGTCATCTGCAAACTTACAAACTGTACCTCTTAAGCTCAAATTATTTATATAAATGACGAAAAGTAATGGACCAGCACTGATTCTTGTGGCACCCTATGTTCCCAGCCTATAGTCTGAAAAACAACCCTCCACCACCTGCCTTCTACCTTTGAGCCAGCTCTGTATCCAAATGGCAAGTTTTTGCTGTATTCCATGTGACCTAGCCTTGCTAACTTCATTATTCATCCTTCTGATTTAGTTTTGCGAATGTTTTCGGTTTCCTAATTAATAGTATAAACAAATGGTAAGTATTCTAATGCTGCCTTCTGTATGTACTTTTTAAATTTCGGAATAAAACTAATTTCTAGATTGGCCTTAATCAAGTGCAATGAAAGAGAGAGAGAGAGAGATATACAAGATGTAGAGATTGTGGGTGCAGATCTGCATCTCACCACTCTGTGGCGCAATGTGACTGTGTTATCTAACTGCACCATGTGAGTTTCTCCAGCTCCATTTAAAGTTGATTTACATTAATTTAAATGTCAATGTGCAGGCAGGGTGATCATGACCCCAAGATTTAAATTGTGGAGCGTCCTCCAACTGAATGAATGCCGCCTTTGTTTTTTTTTGTACTACAGAATCTGTGACTTATTCAGAAGTGAGTGAACCCTCAGAGCCTGACCATCTGGAAGTAACAGGTTAGTTAGGAGCCTCATTATTTCAATTTCTCTTGCGCTCTCAACTTTTTTTCTGTTGGGAGTCTTTTTTTGTTCAGAATCCACACGTCAGGAGTTAGGTTTGAATTTGTTTTGTTAAATTTGGTTTCTGGATTCACTGTCCAATTCCCCATAGGACTGGTAACTAACTGGACAGTATAAACACTGGGTGATGACATATAAAAATAAATGTATAGATGTTTATATTAATAATGTGCTTCTTTATTTTTCAGGTGAATCAAAAGATGATTTGGGCACAGTTGAACCAGGTAAAAACAAATTACATTGTTACAGCATAAATAATACAGCAAACTGAGTTGACTTGCAAAGTTCCTTCCTAAATATTCCGTCGTGTTGTAAATTGTGAACTTAAGTTGGATACATTTTTCCACTTTTTTCCTCAAGATTCTGCCTGGTAATTTGGTAGGGATTGTTCACACTGCTTCATGTCTTTTACCACACCTTCAATGCTGGTAGCTGCACACTGACATTAGGTGTGGAGATCAACAGGCTTACCTGGACAACACAATCAGATCATCTAGGAAAGAGCACTGACCTGTGACAGCAAGAAAAAAAGTACTTTTTTTCCAGGTAGCTGTTTAGTTTGAGTATTTTGCAACCCTTGTATTCCTGGTTTAATGTGTTGCGCTTCACTAGAATGCACCTATGTGCAGCTGCCAGGTGAATTACTGATGGAAGGGAGGCTTCACAGAGAGGGACTAAGATGGTAATGATACTTGAGCTATCCAAAAAAGGTGTACAAATTTGCTTAAGTTAGCTTTGTAGTTTAGTGTACTTCTGTACAGTCATAATAAGATTAGTTGTGGAGCTTTCATTTCTTGAACTATTCGGTCCTCCTACATCATGATATGGCTCTTAGTGGGTTTTTTTTCTCCTTCCCTATTCTGTAAGCTTGTAGTTTTCAACAGATTTCTTGAGGTGCTGCAATAAAAGTCATTGCACTCAAAGCATTAACTCCGTTTTCTCCCAGCATGTGCTGCCAGACCTGAGAGTTTATCTAGCAATTTCTGTTTTTGTTTTTGAGATGCTGGCTCAGTTTGAGATTTTTCTTAAACAGGCAAAGAGTTAATGAGAAAATTTTTTTTATGACTTGGGTTTTTAATCAATGATCAGTTTTATTTTCAATATTACAGAGAAAGAGCTTGGAACAACAGGTTTAGAAGAGGAAGCAACTGATGGTATGTCTACACACTGCCAGTTCTGAAATGCTTATTGAAGAATGTTATTATCTAGTTGGTATCGTGATTAAGCATGCTATACTCGAGTGAGTGTCCTGTAGTTTAACAGAAAGTATAATACCAGACCTAGTTTTCCCTTCTCTTTGGTAATGCTAAGTCTTGTGTTTAGTGACAAAATGAAGGCTATTGCTTCCTTTCAGACGAGCAAAATTAAAAGTATGATGATTGGGAATCTAAAAGGCGCAGGATGTTTGAGCATTTTCTCCGTGCTCTGTTTAGAATGGATTCTGAAATTACTTGGGTTGTTTGTTTTTGTTCTGGATCTGGTTCTGATGGATGAGCAGATCAAGTGAATCAATCGTCACTAAAGGAAAATTGAAGGGGTATTGATTATGATACCACAAAGTTGAAGTTGGCTAGGGGAAAGGGCAGAGACTAATCCAGGCTGAGAATTATTTGCTTAGAGGGCTACCTTCAGTGGGGTGAGAGCAGGCCTCGTTCAGGTAAATTGGAATCAAAGATTGAGAGGCAAAACTACAACAGAACAATGAGCTGCTTTTAAACAGAAGGTAGATTGCCACAGTCAAGAAATACGGTCACAATGCAGAAAGGGAAGCCAGACAAATTCAGAACGCTCTGGTTAGAGATCGAGAATTGGATGAAGCAGGAACCAGGTTGAGTGCAGAAGATTTAATAGGAAGTGAAAAAGTTAAATAACACATGCAAGGACGGGGAGACTAGCAGCCATCTTAGATAGTTTAAAAGTCTCACCTTTGAGCTACTCACCATCCTGAAAATATATTGTCATTGGAAATATATTGCCATTCCTTCACTGTCACTGGATCAAAATCCCAGGACAAAAAAAAAATTGAAATAATGAAATAAATAGTCAGCATGGGTAAATCGTAGGAATAAAAACGCAGAAGTAAAAAGTTAAGAATACCACTCTTTTGACCCACTCCATGCCAGCACCTAGCCTTAAGGGAGACCTCCAATTGCTTCACCTCCACCTGCACCAGACCCAACAATGTAGGTGTCCTCCCACTTTAAGCACCAACTCTTCACCGCCGAGCCCTCTTTGCTGACACTGCTGAACCCTCATTCGTCCCACAGCTAAGAGTCTCTGACACATTAAATTGCTGTTCAGTGTGTTCTTAGCATTTGGCTAAGCTAAATTGAACTGTCCGAATTTGCTGTGCTTCTATTTTGTACACTACAATGGCTGAACTTCTGCCATGCTTTCCCACAGTGCTATCTAATTTTAGAAAGAATCTGTAATTAATATCTGATGTTTTGGATTATGTTTTGTGATCAATATGCACATAGCTTTTCTTTCTAATATCATGTTCTGAGGAACTCACCACTATTGTCCAACATTGAAACGCAGCTAAGCTGAATGGGAACTGTGATCTTTCATAGTATTTTAAAGTTTTATTTTTGGAAGTTCCACATTCTTCGTTTGAAGCAGAAAAGGTATCACAGAAAATATAAAATCTGTTCCATAAAATGTCAACAGAAATGATAGAGCGGGTTTGTATGTAACTTGATGTAGTAGAAAATCCACTAGAATGTTATCAAACAAAATTTGCCACTGAACCGTGGAAGGACGTCAGACCGAAAGTTGGATTATGGGGCATGTTTTAAAGATAAATCAAGGGGTTCCAGGAGGGAATTCCAGAGATCAGTGAAAAGGCAGCTGAGATGATAACCAGTGATGGAGTGATTAAAATAGAGTCTTCACAAGACTTGTAGGGTTTGAGATGAAAAATAAAAGGTATGGAGAGATTTGGTGAAAATTTTAAAATCAAAGTGTTGCCTGATTGTTAGCCATTGTAGAGATCAGCAAGCACGCATGAAGGGTGAACAGGGCTTGTGTGAGATGGCATATGACAAATGCTTGGATATGCTTGGGTTTGAGTAGTGTGAAAGATAGGAGATTGGCCAGGAGAGTTTTCACTTTAGCCTGTATCCACTTCAAAGTCCAGATGTAGAGGTGCCAATGTTGGACTGGGGTGGGCAAAGTTAAAAATCATACAACACCAGGTTATAGTCCAACAGGTTTATATGGAAGCACAAGCTTTCAGAGCACTGCTCCTTCAACAGGTAGCTAGTGGGGCAGCTAGCTAGCTACCTGACGAAGGAGCAACACTCCAAAAGCTTGTACTTTCAAATAAATTTGTTGGACTGTAATATGGCATTGTGATTTTTAACAGCATCCAGTTTTTCTACATTGGTTTGTGTAGTATGATCAGTTCTACACAAAGCTTTCTCTACTCTGCAGTGCAGTGTTTTGGAATTCAAGTTTTATTGAGCATTTTTCCAATATCAGTTATCCACTTTGCCAATTTTTTTTATTGAATTGTCAATAATTTTTGATCATTAGTCTGTGTGTTGTGTGAAATTGAGCAGATCAGAAGGGATATTTAGACTTGGGAGAGAGGGTTCTTCTGTTCCAACAATCGGGGACAGGCTTTGAATGTTGATGGTAGTGATTAATGGAATATCATTGATCGTGACAATCAAAATTCTTCTCTTTATTTGTCTTTTAATTGCGATGTAATTTTTAAATTTTAAATGTGATCTTTAAAATAATTGATTCCTAAACTTTTAGAATTGTTTGAAAAACTTTCTCTCTTTGTTACTTGCTTTTCCCAGAACCACATACACTATCAGAAGATAAACTAAAGGAAACGCCATCAGGTATTTGCATTTTCCATATTTTACACCTTTTAACCATGTCCATCAAGCATAATAAGATATTCGGTAATTCTACAGGCATTAAATTGTGCATCCCTTCATTAGTCCAGGTGGAACCATAAATGTCTCTCTCCATTGGAGACAGACAAGTGGTTATGCAGCTTGGGAGGCCTCCTTAACATTGAGCGTGAGGCAAAGCCAGCCTTCCATGAACAGTATGGGATTAAACCCATGTCACTGACACCTTTCTGCAACAGATTCTAGTGATCTAACCAACTGGGCATTTTGTAATTTAAAAGTGTTTGACTTGCATGTATTTGACTTGTGTTGTTATAGGATTTAAGGGTTACGGTGAGAGGGCAGGTAAGTGAATCTAAGGCTACAAAAAGATCAGCCATGATCTTATTGAAAGGTGGAGGAGGCTCGAGGGGCAGATGACCTACTCCTAGTTTGTATGTATGAACTGCTTGAATGTAGGCAAAGTCAGTAGTCACACGACGCAGGTTATAGTCCAGCTGGTTTATTTGAAATCACAAGCTTTTGGAACATTGCTCCTTCATCAGGTGAAGACTTCTGGTGTTGTGTGACTTCTGATTTTATCAAGGAGAAAGTGAGGACTGCAGATGCTGGAGTATCAGAATCAAGAGTGTGGTGATGGAAAAGCACAGCAGGTCAGGTAGCATCCAAGGAGCAGGAGAATCAATGTTTCAGGCAAGAGCCCTTCATGATAAAGAGTTCTTGCCCGAAACATCGATTCTTCTGCTCCTTGGATGCTGCCTGACCTGCTGTGCTTTTCCAGCACCATACTCTAAATTCAGATTTTATCTACCCCAGTCCAACACTGGCACCTCCACATCATGCTTGAATGTGGAAGATCATGAGTGCAAATGTGGTTTTAAAAGAGCATGCTAATTGCTATGTTTATTTTTAAAAACAAAACCGTAGTATCTATAGGTTTCTATCACTTAGGTTTTCCTCCATTTGGTAAATTAAGTCATATCACGGTGGCTTCATTGCATTGTATTCCTTCATTAGTAAAACCATATGGCATAAAATTCAGGCGAATCGATGTTATTAGTGTAATTTTAGTTTTCTGAAAGAAAGTAAGTGGAGTGTGCACATGCCAACCATTTCATAGCTTTTTATAGCATTCCTGGGTTCTTCCTGCTACCTGTAAATATTTGAAATTAAATATTTCTCTTTAAATTAGTACTTTGGGCATTATGCTACTTCATTGGAAATTAAATCATGCAGTTTATTAATCTGTTATAAACTGAACAGTGATAACTTGGCAATGAAATTAATTATGCAGAATTCCTTTAGTGTATTGATATTTTCAAATCAATTGTTAATGTCTGAGTGCACACGATAATTAAAAATGCCCAACAATTAACGTAAGTGAACAAAATAGACAATATTCAACCAGTTTGTGTGACATGTCACATTCGCCTTAATCAAATTGAGACATACCGCAAAGTACATAGAAACCAGTTGTAGTTACTAGCTGCGCTTGGAATAAAGACATGTTACACAAGGCTATAGTCTTGACAGATACCAGGTTATTTTTGCTAGGTTACATTTTTTTAAAATTTTTAACAAAGTATTTTCAGCAATTCTCAGTATCCCTTGGACTACTGTGAAAAGCCATAAGCAAGATGAAACATTGAGAATTTGGATCTCACCTTTTTCCCTTGAGATCTGTAATTGTTTACTCTGTATTGTCATTAACAATAGTTACATAATAACTTTCACTTTTGTATGTGTATATTGTGAATTTAAGTACATAAGAAATTAGCGCATAAACCAATTATTCATGTCTGTCTGAGAATTATGAAGTATTAATAGCAAATGCTTTCAGTTTACTTTGGTTTAGATGCATGTTTATTTTTTGTTAACTTTCAAATAACCAGAGACCCGCAATAACCTTTATGAGGATTTTAGAATTTGGGAAAGTGTTTTGAACGAGGAGAAAGTGAGGTCTGCAGATGCTGGAGATCAGAGCTGAAAATGTTTTGCTGGAAATGCGCAGCAGGTCAGGCAGCATCCAAGGAACTGGAAATTCGACGTTTCGGGCATTAGCCCTTCATCTGGAATGAGGAAAGTGTGTCCAGCAGGCTAAGACCTGCTGCGCTTTAACCAGCAACACATTTTCAGCAAAGTGTTTTGAACCACTGGAAAGAACAGCTGTAATTGTATTTACAAGTTATAACATCTTAAAGCACCCACTGAGCATTCAAACATAAGATGCACTGAGAATGAAGTATTTAAAGGATTCCGTCTTTACTGTTGTCTATGTCACGCATTCTTCAATCTAGGGAAAGTCAATTTATTATGTACCTCCTAGAAGTTGCAATGAAAGAACTAGGAAGAAATGGTACTGGTACGGATTGTCAAAATTTTTAAGCTGTTAAGTGTTAAACAGCTCAGAATCATTTTACCAAATCCATTTAATATTTATTATTTTATTCTTTGAATTTCCTTTGAACGCACTATAGCTGCATGTAATGCAAAACTTGCTGACAGTGGACATTTTTTTAAAATCATAAGACTTCTTTCAATGCCTAGCCCATTCAGAATTCTACAAAGATTACTCATGAGAACTTGAGAGATGTTGGCACATTGGTTTTGATGCTTCCCTCATGACTCTGTACCATAACCAATCAAATATGAGATTTAATTAGAATCCAAAGCACGCACATTGCAGGTTGGGTGATGCAATGCAAGATATAGGTCTAGAAAGGGTTTTGAACAGATATTGTGTGCATTGTGTCCAAAAAGGGAAACTGAAGTGTCTCAAACGTTTAGAGCTTAGGCTTTGTTGAAACAGTGCAGTGAAGTGCTGGTGTGAGTCATGCTTTCTCACATTGAATGTGTGAATTTCATGATGCCAGCCTTGCCAGCAGTGTGAGGCGAACAGATTGTGGCCTCCAGTAACCATCAAGATTTGTTGTGGAGGTGGGTGGAGCTCACATACTGAGTCCACACCAGTTTTAAAAGTAACTAAACTTCTCTGTTTGGTAGATCAGAGCCAAAAACAGGTGTAAGGCACCTAATGAACACTTATAACAACCTTGAAGAGTATTTTACTCAGCTACCCAGGGTAAGATAAGGACCCGTAGTGTTAGAGCCAAGATACTAGCATAGATAGAACATTGGCTGTCTGGCAGAGAGCAAAGAGCAGGGTTAAAAGGATCCTTCTCAGAATGGCAGCCAGTGACTAATGTTGTTCTGCAAGAGTCGATGTTGACACTCAACTTTTCACTTTATTCACTCATGATCTAGATGAAGGAACGGAGGGCATTCTGGCTAAATTTGCAGATGGAACAAAATGTAGATTGGGTAGTATTGAAGAGGCAGGGAGGCTACAGAAGGATTTGGACAGGTTAGAGTGGGCAAAGAAATGGTGTATGACGTAGGTCATGTGACGTCATGCATTTTGTTAGGAAGAATAGAGGCATTTTCTAAATGGAGAGAGAAATTCAGAAATATGAAGTCTGAAGGGACTTGAGTGTCCTGGTCCAGTTTTCTCTGAAGGTAAACTTGCAAGTTGAATCGGTCGTTAGGAAGGCAGATACAATGTTGGCATTTATTTCGAGAGGGCTAGAATATAAAAGCATGGATAAGATTAGAGTGGTGCTGGAAAAGCACAACAGGTCAGGCAGCATCTGAGCAGCAGGAAAATGGATGTTTTAGACAGGAGCCCTTCAGGAATTCCTGACCTGTTGTGCTTTTCCAGCACCACTCTAATCTTGTCTCTGATCTCCACATCTGCAGTACTCACTTTTGCCGATAAAAGCAGGGATGTATGTCTGAGGCTTTATAAGGCTCTGGTCAGACCACATTTAGAATATTGAGAGCAATTTTGGGCCCATACCTCAGGAAGGATGTACTGGCCCTGGAGCAGGTCCAGAGGAGGTTCATGAGAATGATCCCAGGAATGAAGGCTTAACATATTAGGAGCATTTAAGGACTTTGGGTCTATTCTCAATGGAATTTAGAAGTATGAGGGGATTTCTAATTGAAACTTAGAGTACTGAATGCCTGGACAGTATGGACGTTGGGAAGATGTTTTCATTAGCAGGAGAGACAAGGCTCAGTGGTTAGCACTGCTGTTTCACAGCGCCAGGGACCCGGGTTCGATTCCAGCCTTGAGCGACTGTCTGTGTGGAGTTTGCACATTCTCCCCATGTCTGCGTGGGTTTCCTCCCACAGTCCAAAGATGTACAGATTAGGTGAATTGGTCATGCTAAATTGCCCGTAGACTTAGGTGCATCAGTTAGGGGGAAATGGGTCTGAGTGGGTTATTCTTCAGAGGGTCGGTGTGGACTAGTTGGGCCGAAGGGCCTGTTTCCACACTGGGGAATCTAATATAATCATGACCCAAGAGCACAGCCTTAGAGTAAAGGGAAGACCTTTTTAGAACAGAGATGTAGAGGAACTTCTTCAGCCAGAGAGGGGTAAAGCTATGGAATTCATTGCCACAGAAGTCTGTGGAGGCCAGGTCATTGAGTGTAATTAAGACTGAGAAAGGTTTTTGTTGTCAAGGAGATCAAAGGTTACAGGGAGAAAACGAGTGAATGGGGTTAAGAACCTTATCAGCCATAATTGAGTGGTGGATTAGACTTGATGGGCTGAATGGCCTAATTTCTGCTCCTATGTCTTGTGGTCTACCTGAAAAATGAACTGAATAAATTTTGGGTTTAACACTTTTCAGATGAGTTTGAAACACAGGACATTGTTTATTGAAATTGGGCCTCATTGCAACCATTTTTTAAAATTCATTGTTGGGTTGTGCTCATCATGGGCTGGGCCAACGTTTGGTACTTGTCTGAATTGCATTTTGGAAAGTAGTGGTGAATCATCATCTTGGATCATTGCAGCCTCTTTTGTAGTGGCTTGGTACAACTGGGTGACTTGCTTGGCTTTTAAGAGCAATTCAGAATCAACCAATTTGCTGTGGGTCTGGAGTCATGTGGGCAGGTAGTGACAGAGCAATATTGTCACTGGATAATAAACCAGAAATCCAGGCCAATGCTGTGGAGACATGGGTTAGAGTGCCACCATGGGAGATAGTGAAATTTAATTGGAATTGAAAAGTAACCTGACCATAAATCAATTTTCATAGAAATGTCATAGGACAGAGTCTGTCACTTCCACTTGTTCTGGTTTGTGCGTGACTCCAAATAGCACGGTGAAGTGTTTGTCTCTTAACTGCCTTTTAAAAGGCTTATCAAGCCATCAATAAAACGTTCATCTCCAAGAGAATTCAACCATCTCGACCTCTAGTGGTTTGCCATCATTGAATCTCCCATTTTACCATCATGGATGTTACGTTTGACCAGAATCTGAAGAGCAGACTTGATCTTCTCTGGGAGTAACCCCTCACCTGACGATTCAATAGTTGTCCACCATCAACAAGACATATGTCAGATATATGATGGAATATTTCTCACTTGTCTGGATGAGTACAGTTCCAACAACAGTTGAAGCTCGATACCATCCAGAATAAAGCTCCGTCCACCACTTTTAGAATCTACTCCTTTCACTATTGACACCCTCTGGCAGCAGATAACAATATGCACTATGACAATTCGTCAGGGTTCCTTAGGCAGCACCTGTGATCTCTTCCATCTAGGCAGACAAGAGCAGCACATACATGGAAACACTTCTGACTTGTATCACTGTTTCTTTAGTGTCACTTGGTCAAAGTCCTGGAGCCTCCTCCCTAGTAGCATTGTGGGTCTACCTACATAAAATGGACTTCAGCAGGTCAAGAAGGCTGCTGACCACCCCCAGATGAAAGGCGATTAGGAATGAGCAATAAATGTTGCCCAATCAGTGAAGACCACAACCCATGAATTAATGAATAAAGTTTCTGATTTCCAGCATTAGCAGCTCTTTTTTAGTTTTTAATAAACAGAAATGTAGGTCAGACCAGGCAAGCATGGCAGATTTCCTTTCCTAAAAGGCAGAAGTGAACAAATAGGTGTTTACACAAATTGTTGGTCGATTCATAGTTACTATTACTGCAACAAACTTTTAATCCAAGATGCTATTCAATGATAGCTGCTGCTGGAGTTTGAGTTCAGTGGTAGAATTTGAACCCATGTTCGTGAGACATGAGCTTAGGCCTCTGGATGAGCTGTTTCAGTGACTTTGTCATTATGAAATCACCTCCCCAATTTCTTATCAAGAACGAAGAACTGCTGTTGATCACTTTGTCCTTTGAGCCTAATTGGAAATTTAACAAATTAACCTCAACTTCACCTCTCCTGATACTTGTTTTAAGAAAACATGTGGATTTTTCATATCATTGGCTGGTCCAGCATTTTTTGCCCATCCTTATTGCTCTTGAAGGTGTTGGTCAGCTGCTTTCTTGAACATCTGGTGTGTGTAGACCCACAATGCCCTTAGGGAGGGGATTCCAGGATTTTGATCCAGCGACACTGAAAGAATGGCAACATGTTTCTAAGTCAGGATGGTGAATTAGTTGGAGGGGATCTTGAAGGTGGTGTATTCCCATGTATCAGCTGCCCTTGACCTTCTAGATGGAAGTGCTCATGTGTTTGGAAGGTGCTGTCTGAGGATCTTTGAGTTTCTGCAATACATCTTGTAGATAGTACACACTGCTACTACTGAGCATCAATGGTGGAGGGAGTGGGTATAGTGCCTATAAAGAAGGCTCCTTTGGCACTGATTGTGTCAAGCTTCTTGAGTGTTGTTGGAACTGCTCCCATCCAAGCAAATGGGGAGTATTCAATCACACTTCTAACTTGTGCCTTATAGACAGACAGGCTTCGGGGAGTCAGGAGGTGAGTTACTTGTTATCCTGTGTCCTGGGTACACACTCAGCACCAATAGCTGTCTAAGTTAATGGTTTCCAAAGATTAACAATTGCTCAAGTGAAGATTTTTTTTTGTTTCCATTAGTCCTAAATGGCTGACCTTTTTTTTTGGATACTTTGGCCTCATGTTCTGCATTTCCTAGTGAGGTGAAAAATTGTTTCAGCATCTGTCCTGACAAGCCTCTTTAAAATTCTTCCTTATGTTTTCACAGGATTGCCTTGCATTTCTGTAAACCTCAAGGGATACCTTCTATCCCATTGTATTCTCTCTGGCACTTAACACCCTCTAGGTCCTTCGAAAAAATTTCAGATAGTGTTGAAATAGGCCACCCACAAGTTCAAACTGTGATTAAAGAAAACAAATTAATGGCTTAATGAGTGCTTGAGATGTGTACTACATAAGCAAACGCTGGATAAGGAAGCGGATTTGTTTGTTTTGTGTGTGTGTGTGTGTGTGTGTGTGTGTGTGTGTGTGTGTGTGTATACACGCCTTACAAGCCTCGCATGATATTAACAGAATATTTGTTTTTAAGATTTTGAAGAGGGGCAAATCTTTTATTTTTCCACAGGATGTGCTTGTCACTGGTAAGACCAGCATTTACTGTCATTCAGTAATTGTCCTTGGAAGTGAGTAGCATGTTAGACCATTTTAGAGTCAGGCACATTGTGCTACAGTAATAGGTCAGACGGGGTAAGGACAGCAAATTCGTCCCTGAAGAGCATTATTGAGCCGGATTGACTTTTAGAACAGCTTATTAGTTTCATGCTCACCATTATTGATACTAAGATTTTCATTATGGAGTTTTTTAAAACCGAATTCAGCATTTGTTTTGAATTTGTCTGAATCATTAGTCCAAGTCTTTGGATTGTCAGTCCAGAAGCATAAATAGCTATTCTCTCTCAAGACCATTAAACATTTTCAATCCTTTTAAAATAAAAAAAAAGCCTGTCTGGTTGCCCAGTATTTATTTCATAATCACTATCAGTGAAAGGATATCACTCAGATTGTGTAACTTGTGTGAGGCTTAAAAAAAGGAAAAAGTATGATGTTCTTTGATTTCCTCAATTTGGTTGTGCACAGGTCTGTATGTGCAAGATGGAACTACTTTTAGTACCTGAAGAGAACATCCTATAGGAGATGGGGAATGCATTCAAACCAGAAATAAAAACAAAGTATTAACAATACTCAGGTCTGGCAGCATTTGCTGAGAGAATTATTTCAATCTGCTCCTTCTATTGCTATTGGAATGCATTGACAATACTATAACACAACATCCTGAACCACAAGGTTCCTGATCATGGGTTAAAAACTGAGGAGCAATAAAAGTAAATGGCATGTCTAAGGTAAATAGAATGCCCAGAGCCTGAATTTCAATTAAAATAAATCGTGACCGATACCAGTTACCATATTGGGCTGAGGATTCTGGCTGCAGGTTTGGCCATCCATGGAGAGACTGCAGAAAAATACCAGTGGGCAAGATTTGAGTGAGAACAGAGCATTAAGGCGACTGTCATGCCCCTTGTGTTCTGTCTAATTACAAATGTAAACTTCAGTATTTTAACCAAATGATAATACTGCTAAAGGTCAGCCAAACCTCACGTGAAACCTAATTGAAAAGCAGAATATTATAGATGCAAAAATCTGAAATAAAAACAGAAAATGCTGCAAAAACCCAACAGGTCAAAGTGTTCTGGTGAAAGCTCAACAATCTGAAAAGTTAGCTATTTCTCTCTCCACAATTGCATACTGAGCAGCTGAATGTTGTCAGCATTTTCTGTGATTTTTCTAGAGAAGAAACAGCTGCTTGATTTCATTTTAAATGGCCTCAAAGCTACTCGATGGTACTCGTGCATTCTCCTGCACTTTCAGAATCTGTTGTCTCCTCTCTTCTCCACCTCTCTTCCCCTGCTGTCTTCCCCCTCCCTCCCCTCCTTCCCCTCTTTGCTCCCCCCTTTGTTCCTTCCTCTTTGCTCCCCCCTGCGCTTTGGTTTAGAAACAATTCCCCCTGATCGTTGATACTATAGTTTTTGTTGCTGGAGGTCAGTCATGTCAACCCCTGGACATTTCTACAAGATTTCTTCAGGTTAATGCCTTTTGGCCCAGTCAGTTTTAGCTGTTTATCAGTGAATTTCAATGCATCATGAGATCAGAAATGGGGGTGTTTGTTGCAGCGTAACTGACATGTCATTTGCAACTCCTGAGATCCTGAAGCTGTCTTTGTCGATATGCACTCAGATGTGAACAAAGTTCAAGCTTTGGCTGACAAGTAGCAAACTGCATGTGCACCATACAGTCAGCATGCAATGACTGTCTCCAGCAAGAGAGAATCTTGCCATCCACCTTTGACATCCAATGGCTTTACCATCATCGAATCATTCACTGCCAACATCCTGAGCATTACTATTGACCAGAAATCGAACTGAGCCAGTTTAAGAATACAGTGGCGGACTCTCTTTTTGTCATAGTGGTCAATACTTCTGGACCGAAAGTCCAGGTTTAAGACTTGCCTACCTCGGACATGTTGAGTCTTAACAAGTTGATTCAAAAATGTTTACAGATACTGTGATTGAAAGAGGAGATTGTGGACAGGAATTATGCAATAGGGGACACACCATCAGTTTTCCCATTGCTTTTCCATTACCTACAAGATACAAGTCAGGAATAGAATGGAATACCTTCTAGTTCCCTTTGTGTACAATTCTAACAACACTTGTAAAAAATTATTCTTTTTTTCTATATTTCTGTTTGTGGAATGAATTGGGAAAGGATTTCTTTTTTAAAAAAATAGATTATGGAATGGATAACTGCACATTTGAAGTGCAGGATACCTGAGGACACTCTTTGTAAATGTTGTTTACACAGCATTTTATTTAATCGTGAAGTGAGGGTAGTAAAGGAGAGCTAGAGATGAGTACATTGGGAGATTCAGACAGCAGTTAGTTGTTGACTGGTTTGTGGGATGCTGACCACTTGTCTATGAGCAAGACCATCTGTCCACCAACAGCAGTATGATTGGCTTCCAGGTAACCGAGCAGCTTGTGGGTGTGAATTTTTGGTCAGAAGCCATCAGACTTCTGGAGAGGAAGAAGCTGGCCTTTTCTCTGCAATAAAACTATCTCAAACCTGAAGAAAGCCAAATTCTGTTTCCCTCATCAGTTGCTGTAACCAATATGTCAGATTTGATTAGTGTGAGCTAGTCAACCCCTGCAAGCAAGTAAATGTAACTAGAGAAGAGAGATTGAGGAGCAGCAAGTCCTGACGAGCTAAAAAGAAAGGGGTGGGTTGCTGTCCAGAGGGCTGGTGTGGATTCAGTGGGCCAGATAGCCTGCTTGCGCACACATGGAGGGATTCTATGATTCAATATAGGTAGCTTAGAATAGATTTTTACATTGTGATACACCTGTGAAGTTATGGACATTTTATAACTTAAGAATCGCCATGTGAAATATAAACTGATTATGTGCAATATTTACAACTTGATTTTCACCCACTTGGATTTTCTTAATTGCTTGTCCATGACAAAAAACTTTCAGATTTTTATTAATAGCAATGTTTTTGTTCTTGGTACTAACCTGCAGCATCCAACATTACTCTTAGCATGAACTTAAATATTTTTAATATGATGAAATTCAACTGGAGTCATGAATAGAGCTTCCTATCTCCCACGGGATGAGGATGTATTTAAGAAACACAAAGCACTCTGGTTCAATCAGGTAGTATTTCTAGGATGTACATGTTGAATCTCATTGATATGGTTTTCCTTTTAGACAAGGAGAGAGAACTAAGCGTTGTTTTTAAGTATAGCAATATAATGTCCTCAGTTCAACTCCCCATAAGATTAGTGGGTTCTTAAATTTTTGATTTGTGCTTTAAGCACCTCACTGATTTACTTTTGCCAACGTATTTTTTTGTAAATGTGTATGCTGTTTGAAAAGCAAGTTGTGATCTATATCCAAAAGGTGATGCCGCTATGGAATAGCATTTTAGAGTGTCATTCTCTGTTAGAATGGGCTGTGTTTTCAGCTGCATGCAATTCTTTTGTCAAGCCAACTTTTGTTTCATCTCTATTTTATAGAAAGAGAAATTTTCTATTTTCTATTTTTCATCTTCTTATGTCTACTAATGAGAGAAACATGTAATTTACTTCCTTACAACTCTTGTACTCAACATAGTAGCAAAATGTGAGTTTGAAGTGTATTTTTGAGTACATTGTTTGCTACACTCAGCCAGTTTAAATGATCGATCATAATGTGCCTCATTTACGCTTGCTATATCGTGCATAGATACCAATTCTCTGCGAACAAAATCAGTATGTTTTATTGAATTGTCCAGAAGCTTGAAAAGCCTATAGTTCCCATTTGCTTTACCTTGGCTGATCTCCATGTCTCTATGAAAGGGAAGTGATGGGTTGCACGGAAACAGACACTTTAGTCTAACCCGTCCATGCCGATCAGATATCCCAACCCAATCTAGTCCCACCTGCCAGCACCCGGCCCATATCCTTCCAAACCCTTCCTATTGATATGCCGATCCAGATGCCTTTTAAATTTTGCAATTGTACCAGCCTCCACCACTCCGTCTGGTAGCTCATTCCATTCACATATGCTATGTGTGAAAAAGTTGCCCCTGAAGTCTCTCTTATATCTTTCCCCTCTCACCCTAAACCTATGCCCTCTAGATCTGGATGCCCCCACTCCTGGGAAGAGACTTTGTCTGTTTATCCTATCCATGTCCCTCATGATTTTATAGACCTCTATAAGGTCACCCCTCAGCCTCTGACGGCCCAGGGAAACAGTTCCAGCCTATTCAACCTCTCCCTATTATAGTTCAAATCCTCCAAGCCTGGCAACATGTAAATCTTTTCTGAACCCTTTCAAGTTTCACAACATCCTTCTGATAGGAAGAAGATCAGAATTGCATGCAGTATTCCAACAGTGGCCTAGCCAATATCCTGTACAGCCACAACATGACCTCCCAACACCTGTACTCAATACTCTGACCAATAAAGGAAAGTATACCAAACGCCACCTTCATTATCCTATCTACCTGCGACTCCACTTTCAAGGAGCTATGAACCTGTACTCCAAGGTCTCTTTGTTCAGCAACACTCCCTAGGACCTTACCATGAAATGTATAAGTCCTGCTAAGGTTTGCTTTTCCAAAATGCAGCACCTCGCATTTATCTGAATTAAAGTCCATCTGCCACTTCTCAGCCCATTTGGCCCATCTCGTCAAGATCCCATTGTGATGTGAGGTAACTTTCTTCGCTGTCCACTACACCTCCAATTTTGGTGTTATCTGCAAACTTACTAACTGTGCCTCTTATGCACCCATCCAAATCACTTATATAAATGACAAAAAGTAGTGGACCATTCTTTTCTCCACAATCTAATTTGTGATCATTAGAAATTTGGCATTGTTAAATTTCTGTTAATGAGTGCAAGACCAAATCCTTTGGTAATGTGTCTGTCCCCTTAACAATATTCAACTTACTGCTCCAGTGCACAGTTGCAACAGTATGTGGCATCTACAAGATGCACTGCACAAGTCACCGCAACTACTTCATGGCAGCTTGTAAATACATCAGCGTTACCACACACAGAACAGTGGTTGTAGATTCATAGGAGCCAGTACTTACAAGATACCTTCCAAGCTGCACACCCTCCTAGTTTCGGACTGTTGTTCCTAGATGAAGATATTAAATCCAGCATTGCTGTTGCCAGCAGTTCACGGCACCCGATGGAGTGCTGTGGTTCAAGGCAGCAGCACAAGCGGTTAGGAAAGAGTAACACGTGCTGGCTTTGCCAGCAATGTGCATAGTCATGAAATAATCTTTTTAAGATACTTGTTATTTGGAAGCTGAATGCAGAATGAGTAATAAGGTTTATATAAAAGTGTGCGCAATAGGCAATTTAGGTATCTTTTCAGTATAAAAACTAATTTGAAATGTGATTGAATTTTACTTAAAATTCAGATTTATATACAGTGTGACAGGATCCATCAACATATCAGTGACATACCTTTAACCAAAATCTGTAAGCAAATGAAAATAGGAATCAGCGTCTCCTAACCTATTGTAATTATTTCTGTGCTGATCATGTTTTGAATTATTAGAATAAATCCGATGGAAACACAGGTACATGATTTCACTTTTTTCCTCTAACCGTCCATTCAAATTCAAATTGAACTATTCATTGAAATCGTTCTGGGAAGTACACCAGCTTCCTTTCCTCTATCTCTAGATTGGCATTTTCATAAATTTTATCCACATCATGTGAATAACAAGGAAATAAGAGCAAACTATACCTGATTGCCAAGATATTACTCCTGCCTTTTGAGTATAGCAGTTGGGATGTTATGGTGAGGTTGTACAGAGTGTTGGTGAGACCTCTTCTAGAATACTTTGTCCACTTCTGCTTGCCCAGTTATAAGAAGGATATTGTTAAGCTGGAAAGAATTCAGAAGAGAGTTACCAGGATGTTACCAGGAATGGAGGGTTTGTGTTACAAGGAGAGGCTGGAAAGGCTGGGACTGTTTTCCCTGCAGTGTAGGAGATTGAGGGGTGACCTTAGAAGTATATAAAGTTATGAGGGGCATGGATAAGGGGAAAGATATATAAAAGGGAACTGAATGGCAACGTCTTCACACAGAGGGTGGTGTTGATGTGGAATAAACTGCCAGAGGAAGTGGTAGAAGTGGGTATAGTTACAACATTTAAAAGGCATTTGGGCAGGTACCTAAATAGGAAATGTTTAGAAGGATATGGGCCAAACATTGGCAAATGAGACCAGTTTAGTTTGGGAAATTTGATCAACGTGGACAAACTGGAAGAAAGGGTCTGCTTCTGGGCTGTCTAACTCTTTGACTCTATAAGTAGTTTGAGGACCTATATGAACATGGTGACAAGTCATAATTGCACAGTTTAATGACCAAGCTGCAACTTTGCAAACATAAGGTTCAAAGGTGACTAGTGCTCTCCTCACCACAGTTCAAATGCCGTCATTTTCTGGGAGGTCACTAATTTAGTGCGTGCATTTATCTTGTTCCAAGATATGGACATTGTCCTGAACTGTGTGGCTTATCTTTCACTGACATTAATATTTGTGTACTTGTATCTCTCACTTAGTATTGCTTCAACATATTGATGTGACCCAGACAATTCTTTTTCTCATGATGCGGCATGTCAACCAAATAATTTACTTTTCATTCCCTTTGGCTATTCTTTGTGGAATGTTGAACTGTGCTTTGCACAGATCACATTCTAAGGCAGTTATACTAATATATCATCCCCAAATTGAAATGTGGTGATTTTGGTGTACTTTTTCATGGTTGTTTGTAAAGGTCTTGGGTGTACCTGAGCTACTTGTTGACTCTTGTGAACTGCTCCTGGAACAGAGACACCATTTAAGATTCATCCCTCTGTCCCAAAAACTTCTATTGGATTTGTTTCTTAAATCATGTCCATTACCCAGTTCAGCAGGGTTCCTGTTGGAAGGAATGGTAGATTCCTTCCATGCGACTCTAATACCAAACAAAATCCATTCCTTTGTCCCATGGCAGTGTGTCCTGGTTGTCACTTTGAGTGTTAGATGGTGCTGTTGTAATGCCTCTTGAACATACAGTTTACAAATTACAGGAGTATTACTAATGTACACCGAGACTGCTAACATACGTATGTGAAAAATTTTAGACATAACATAGGAGCCTCAATCTGATTGGATCACAGTCAGTTGTGTGAAGAGCTTGGTTAGCTTCTCAACAGTACTTGGCGGAAATTATTCTTGAGGGATGTATCAATCTCTATAATAGTATAGATATTTAAAATATTGTTCCAATGGATAAGGACTTTGGGCAGGGCAATGAGGGTTAGTGCTAATGCTGACCCAGTTAGCAATGTGATGTTGAGATGCCTCTGAATCATTATAGTCCTGGTGGAGGTGGGTTTAGGGGCACTTGCATTGCTGTTCAGAAGGGAGTTCCAGGATTTCAACGTGGTGACGTAGATTCAAGTCAGGATAGTGTGTGGCCTGGAAGGGAACTTGCAGGTGATGGTGTTCCCATGCATTTGCTGTGCTCATCCTTTTAGATGGTAGAGGTTGTGGTTTTGGAAAGGGCTATCAAAAGAACCTTAGCATGTTACTGCAGTGCATGCTGTGGATGCTACGCAGTGCTACCATTGTGCATTAGTTGTGAAGGCGATGCATATTAAAGCTGCTGATAGTGTACTATTGTCCTCTTATTTTTGGTTAAAGTCCCAAACAGTTAACCAACATCCCACTAATGGTTTGCCAAAACAGGTATGGAATGAGGTATTGGTTTGATTGCACATTACAGTTTTCCCATAATCTGGCATGTGGTGTGTTTTAGAAAGCTGCACCATGTCTTTGTGAACTCCAGGCCAGTAAAAATGCCAACTCATGGATGTTTGGGTTTTCTGAATGCCTCTATAAAGCCGGCCATAGGAACTTCACAGGCTAGTGGTGATATCTTCTGATTTCTGAGTGGCTCAAGTTTCTGGTGAATTGGAATCCATTCTTCATCTGTGGTAAGCCACTGCTTTTTGTTCTAACATCTAACTATAAGCACATCATCATTCTTCACAGGTGTGCTTTAGACAATTCCTTTAAAAAATCGTAATCCAGCCCAGGATGCTGCTCAAACCCACTTGTATCAAAGGGGCCATTTGATATTAGGCTTTACTATAGTGCACAGAAAACCTCTCCCCTTTTCTTTCAATTATTAGCCCATTTTAAAATACTTGTCTAATTTTAAGTTAGCCTGGACTAGCCCTCAGTTTTATGCTACAGTCATGGTTAGAAAAGTGCAATGCCACTTTGCCAGTTCTTACCACTTCACTGGTCAAAGCCTAAATGCTTTACCCAGTTACTGATATAACCAATTGTACCTCATCTATATTAGGTCTAGAATTTTTTTAAAAATCATAAGCAAGACTTTAATAATTAACAAAAATATTGGTTTATTGTAAAACAGACTTTATTTGATTCACACCTATGTTAAAGAACACACAGTTGCAAGGATGATAGTATAAATATTGAGAACAGCTGGGTCAGTGTTTCAGTTATTGCACTGGATCCTCAAAAGGATTTTCTCAGAAAAGCAGAGGATTAGCTGGGTAGCTGCTGTCTCTCTCCCAGTAGACTGAAACCCAGCTGAATTCCAAACAATATCCAAAACAAGGACTGACTCCTGACAGCGAGAAAACTAAGCAATTCTAGTCAATACATCGAAGCTGTTAACTTAAGCCATGTGACCTCCAAGGAGCATCTTTCCACAAATACACCCAATGCCCTTTAATGGCCCCCTTTTTAACAAAGATTGCAGGTCCAGGTATCTTTTCGGTCTTTTCAAATGAACCACTGACCATAATCCATTAAACACAAATCCTCAAAGTAATGAAGTTCCTTCATCACTGCTGCTTGTTTTTGAGGGCTGGTTACCTCCGGTGGTGAGATGGCTTTAGTATGTTTGAATGAAGCTACCAGCACAGGTGCACTCCACATTGGTGGCACTTGCTCACAATATCCCATTTTGTGCAGTAGTCCTCCTTGATCCACATTATAATCAGTTTGTCTCTGTCTAATGGAGGTGGAGGCACCTGGTGTTTTGTGGACTATAGCAAATTACCTTTTTTTTTCATCTGTAGCTATATTTCCCAGTTGCTATATTAGGATTTCTGTGTCTGAGTCAACAGTCCAGGCTTGTGGATTTTAGTTGAGTAACCTAACCATTTCACCTTTTCTTCCCCAGTTCAGGTAATCTTTTTTTTTTGCTGGTTAATTTTTGTCAACTCTCCCATGACACTTCCTCCAACCAAGGGCCAACTTCCTCATTTTGGGCCACGAATTCTGGACAAAGGAGTCACATTGAGTGTGCAGCAAGTATGCCAGCAAATGTCTCACTGAGGTTTGACTGTCCTCTACAAATAAAACATTCCACCTTTCTCTGTTGTATACTTTTGTTTTCTGATCAGGCAGTTCTTCGCCATAACATTAGGTAGCAAGGAACATTCAGCAACAGCAGTTTAGCACTTTTATGTGCAACCTGTCTTTAAAACTACTGCACTGATTTTATTAGCTCTAACACATATTAAACCATGTGACCCTTTGAATTCTATTTAAATATGAAGCATTTTAGGCCCATTTTCCACTACTTTGGTTTTTAAGGTATTTCTGTGTGACCCATTCTAGGCTCTTCTGGCATTAATAGTTTAAGGGTAGCCATTTAATGGTGGAAGTTTGGTAACTGTTGGGTAATTTGACAAAAAGCTGTCTGGTTAACAGAGTTTTGTTAGGATTACTTATAGTTGAATTTAGTGATTGATAAGATGTCAAGTATCTCTGCAAACACAAGTTTTATAGATAAATGTAAAGAGGTCATGATTATAACCTGTCGGAGATCTGATGCAATGTAGTGAAGTTCTTTGCGTGATGGCTGTTTACCTGAGCCTATTCTTTCTTTACTATATTCCTTCCATTCGAAGAAAACAAAACCTCTGCTTTAAATGATGTGTAACTGTACCTGATGAAGTGCTATTTTACAGCAGTGACCTGCAAGGTGATGGGTACAGTCAGCGACTCTATCTGATCCTCCAAGTGGATTAAGTAAATATAAGTCCAAGACAACTTAGTCATTGAGAATTTAAAATCACAGAGCATCTTGCAGAATTCATGACAAAATAACAGTATCTAAAGGTGCTGATCAATTATAATTGTCAGTCAATTCCACTATTGTCTGCCTGGACTTTTAATTAGAAATTTGTATTGTTTTACAGATCTTTAAATCATCACAAAGACTTCAAAACATTTGGACCAGGCCACTCTACATTCCACTATTAGTTATTTCTTTAAGTTTTGCTTTTGGTTTTAAAGCAGTCTGTCAATTAGTGTGTGACCTCTAGGGTTGAAGATCATGTGATGAAACACCCTAAAAGATAATGTGGAATATCTTTCCATTAGTACATTTTTTATTTTAAAGTTACATGTGTGTGTATTTTTAAGAAAAATAAGAATTTTAGATCCAGTGTGCTTTTATGAGTTCTGTAGGATGCAGTGCAAAGGTTCTTATTAAAACAAAACCTAATCACGTAACACTAATGACCTGAGGTGGTAGATATTCAATAGAAGTGTTATCAGTCTGTGTTCTCATACAACGTCTGCTCTCAAAACTGATGCGTTACTTTACACAAAGCTTAATATATACATTGAAATGAAAGAGTTAACAATGTCTAAATGGATTATTTTTAATAAATCAGTATCCGAGTAGACTGTATTGAGTAGTTGCAGCAAATTTAAAGATTCTATTTGAACAAAATGTAACTGTTTAGCCAAAGGATGGTGCAGATGTAAACACTGTTCATGTTATTTTTTGGGAGAGAAAGAATTTAATTTTTTTAAAAAATAATTGAGTGTAAATTCAGCCTGAGTGCTATCTGAACCTATTGTGTGAAAAGCTAAGTGAACCTTACCGAATTGTGAAGAGCATATACTCAGATTAGCACTGGTGCTTTATATGTGGTGGTTACAAATGGCAGGGAGATTTTAACTAACGCTATTTTCACTAAGAGTTATTTTTCAGAGCCAAACTAAGTTTCCCATTATAAATGTGATAGTTTTTGGTCAGAATTAACAATAAAACCTTTCAACTGATGTTGGTACCTGCATATTTGCCTTGTAAATAGCCTTATGAAAACGGACAAAATTAATGCTAATGTATGGTACTTCTATTTTTATTGAAGGCAATGTATTAAGTTTAAAAAGCCATAAAGTTTGGAGGAGTGAGATAATTAGAGACGTGTTAGCTCCAAATTGGGAGAAGTTGCTAATCTGCCATGTTTGAAAAGGATTTGAATAGCCTCTTATGTTTTCATTCTGGTCAAGGATCTTGTATAGCTGACTTGACAGTCAAAAGTTTACATGTGTATTAACTGACTTTAAGCTGGTAGTTCTCAACTTGTCAAAAGCCATGCTGACATAAAGGAATATTTTGCATTTGGATTTGATGTAATTTTATTCTATTGCATAAAGTGTAGGTGGAAACCTGTTTACTGTAACAATGACAATGTGACTTTGGATATGTCATTTGTCAGCAATAAAACTTCCACGAATTACCTATGTGAGTCTTTGTTTTTATTTCTTTGTAAATGCAGTCATGTTCATTGACTATTAAACAGAGGAATAGCCATTTTAGTATTCCTAAAAAATATTTTCAATCAGTAAAATGTAAGCTCAGCCCCACCCCACTACAACCCTACATGTAAAAGAAAAAAAATCTTGTAGAACCTAAACTGCTTACTCAAATTTATCATCAATGGTTTTGTGGTGTTTGATGCTTTCAGTTCATATTTTACACTTCAGGAGGAACCATCACATTGAATAAGTAAATGGTATATATCAAAATTAATAAGTAACTGGAGTGCTTTCACATGATCTGAAACAAAAACAAATTGCTGGGAGAATCTCAGCAGCTCTGACTGTATCTGTGGAAAGAAAGCAGAGTTAACATTTCAAGTCCAGTGACTCTCCTTCAGAACTGGTACAGCTGGGGAAAGGTATTTATGCTGATGAGTTGAGGGGAAGTGTGTGTGTGTGTCTGTGTAGATGGTGGTTTATTGGCAGGGAAAAGGAATGACCAAAGAGGTGGAGATGGAGCCCACAGGAAGAAATCAACTTAGTCAGGCAAAAGGGTTGTTGATTTTTAAGCCAGGGAAGGTGAAAAACTGATAATAGGGACAATGAGTAGGTGAAAATGTGTTGGTTTGTGCTGAAAATATCCCTCCTCATGATGTGGTTTGGGTTGGGGGAAGGGCTTAGACGGAGGTATTCAGCTTCTAAAATGATTACACTCAATAATGAGTCCTGAGGCTGCAGAATCCCCAAGTGAGATGCTGTTCTTCTAGCTTGTACGGAGGTTTGCTGGAGTACTGCAGCAAGCCAAATGCTGCCAGACCTGCTGAGTTTCTTCAGAAATCCTCTCTTTATTTCAGGTTTCCAGCATCCACAGTTTTGCTTTATTTTAGGTTTATGAATAGGAAAGGTTTAGTGGGAGATGGGCCAAATGCTGGCATTTAGGACTAGATCAATTTGGGATATCTGGTCGGCATGGATGGGTTGGACTGAAGGGTCTGTTTCTGTGCTGTACATCTCTATGACTCTAATGATATCACATGATGTTTGCTGATCAGTCCTGATGATTATACACATTTCACCAAGTCTTCCTTTCATCAGGTTTAAAGTAAAACACTCATTGAGCTGACCAGCTTTTAAATGTTTGTGTAACTAAATACTTTCTATTTCCTAATCTTTGTAACCATGAAGCTTTCAATTCAAGCATTACCAATGTTGTGCTCAGCAACTGGAATCATTCTCCTTCCACCTCTATATCGCTGCTACTGTTTTGTTTGCAGAGGAAAATGAAAGAAATCTGCCATAAATTTATATTCCATATTTCAGAGTAAATTGCCCTTGTCTGTATTCTAACTAGATTTTAGAATGTTATCAGAAGTCATAGTTGTGTGAGAGGTGCCAGTGTTCTTTTTTTTTAAAAAAAAGCTAATTTGCTTTAAAATCTCAATATAATTATTTGCACGTCACTCCTTACCCTAAATGTATGGTTATGATTTGTCTGTCAAATGTCAGCATTTTTTGGGCCCTAAAATTCCAAGTTTTTGCATTTCAAAAACATACAATAGCGAGTTTTGAAAAGATTTGTAGCTCAAGTTGTGGTTCTGGATATAGGTTTGCTCACTGAGCTGGAAGGTTCATTTTCAGACATTTCAATACTATACTAGGTGCCATCTTCACTGAGCCTCTGAATGAAGCACTGGTGGTGTAGCCCGCTTTCTATTTTTGTTTCCTTGGGTCGATGATGTCATTTCCTGCAGTGACATCATTTTCTATCATGACTCACTAATATCCTTACATACGAGGAAAGACACCACTTCGACTGGGACAACACATCCATCCTCGGACAAGCCAAACAGAGAGATGCACAAGAGTTCCTAGAAGCATGGCATTCCAACCGGAACTCTATCAACAAACACATTGATTTGGATCCCATTTACACCTCCTGAGAAAAAGAATAGGAAATGGCATCACAGAAAACGACATCACCAATCTAAGGAAACTCAAAAATATAAATAGAAAGTGGGCTACACCACCAGTGCTTCGTTCAGAGGCTCACTGAAGATGTTACCTAGTATGGTGAAGAAACGTCTGAAAATGAACTGTCCAGCTCAGCGAGCAAACCTACATCCAGAACATTATACAATAATCTGCATGAGCACTAAACTGTTGAATTTCCTTAACCAACAAAATTTATTGTAATCTTCCAGACAAAACATCTGACTCTGAATTAAAGAAGGAAAAGAAAGGTAAGCGCCATCTTGTGTTTAACTGCTTATGGTAACAATCATTCAGCAACAGTTGTTGAGGACATTGAAAATATACATTTCAGATATCATGAAGGTGCCAGAGTTAGGTCTTTATATTGTGTTGTTTCAATTTGATTTGATCTGGTTGAGTGAGGTGATTCAGTACTACTTGATTGGTAAAGATCAAATATTGGAGCAACAAGTAGAAAGCTGTACTCAGAATTAACTCTGGATTGACCAGGTTGCACTGAAACGTGTTGACTGCTCATAGTATCTTTGTCATCATAGAGCTACTTGCTCACATGGAGGAAAACTTGGGCTGAAATAGGTTTGTCCCTGTTTCAGTTTCTCTGGATACATGTAACATTAAGTGGACTGCCTTAATCTAAACAGGAAAATTTGTATTTCCTAATTGCCATTTTCGCAATGCTTGAGAGATTTAAAACAGATGTAGGTTGAGTCGTTGATACAATCTATGTCTCTCTTTTGCAAACATGGTTTGTGGTGAATAACTTAATTGAAATGGGAGTTTAGTCAGTGATGGATGATCTGAAGTGGAAAGCATTTCACACTAGATGGCACTGCAAATTAATAAATAACTGATGCCTGTTTTATGGCTGATGTGTAAAATTGTGTGGTGAGTGTGAGGAAAACTGTGGAACTATCGAATGGGCTGCTTCTGACCCTTTGCCTACAACAATAAGCTCAATTTTGGGACTTCAGCCAAATGTGTGGCATTTATACTTAGATGACCAGAAATATTGCAGAGCTTAATCAGCAATTTCAAACACAGCTCCTCAACTCTGACCCAAGCCAACTGTTTTTCAATGACCCCTTACCAAATCCATTCCAACCACTAAATCACTTCACACCTTGACCCACTATTCCCCCCCCCCCCCCCGGCCCCCATTTAACATACACCTAAATTTAATGCATTTGTAAAAATGCCAATAGATTGTTGTGTGGGAATATTTTTGAGTGGCTTTTTACATTTTCTGTTAAGTATTATGGGAAATTATTTATACCTTTTTAGAAGGAAAACCAGTCACTGTAAAACGTCTAACAGTTCCATCAGAACAGAAATGTTTTTTAGTGGCTGGCTATAGTGTATTTTCCCTTAGTTCTCCCCCATTTTTCTGCAATGTTTGCAGGTTGACCACCCTAATTTTACAGTGTGTGGAATGAGCTGCCAGAGGATGTGGTGGAGGCTGGTACAATTGCAACATTTAAGAGGCATTTGGATGGGTATATGAATAGGAAGGGTTTGGAGGGATATGGGCCGGGTGCTGGCAGGTGGAACTAGATTGGGTTGAGATATCTGATCAGCATGGATGGGTTGGACCGAAGGGTCTGTTTCCATGCTGTACATCTCTATGACTCATATACCCTTTTAGGTCCCTTTTAAGTATTAGAGTAGGGAGAATTTAGAGGGATAAGGGCTAAATGCTGGCAAATGGGACTACTTCAGATTGGGTTGTCTAGTCAGCACTGATGATTTGGATCATGCTGTAATGTTTCCATACTGTAAGACTATGTCCTCCTCCAACATCTCTCTCTTGTTATGAACTAGTGGCACTGACATATCTTCTTGCTGCTATTGACTTTCCAGTCATGGTGCAAACAGCTTTCCTGTGGCTGCTTGTCCCACCTTGCAGTGTCTCAATGATGCACCATTGGTTTTTTTCCTCTCTTGCGTCTACATGCTCTGTCTTTAGCATCTGGAGCTCACAACTGTACAATTTACATCTGTCTCCATTCTTCACTTTCCTTCTGTTGTCAGACTGCTTGTCCCAGCATCCAATTTTAAAAGAGCACAAATGATCTCAGTTTAACTTCAGAAGAACTGAAGCAATCATCCTTTTCTTTTAAATTCTGTTGCAATCTCCACAATCTTCAATGCTACTTTCTTCTCTGTCCCCAGTCATTGCTTCAGGTTAAAACAAATCTACGTCCTGTTCAATGTGCAGTGAGCTTCTGGCTTTTATCATCTCCATTACAAATGACTGCTCTCATCTCCTGGAACATCTTTCTTCTTAGCCACTTCCTCAGTTCATTAGTTACTAAAATGCTTAGCCGAACATAATTGCTTTGTTGCCCTCCTGGATGCTTTCCAATCTTTTACCTTTATTTTCAGTTTAGCTATCCGTTTAGAGTTTGATTTGCATCGAATCCGATATAGAGTTCAGTTCTGAGTATTTCAAGTCATTGCTAGGTTGGCACCCAGGCTTCTAGACCCTTGGGTTTAGAATTCTCACTTTATGTAGAAATATCTGAAGACCTTTACTCCTCAATTCCATTTCTCTTCCTCTTTATTTGATTTTTCTCTCTCTCCCGCAGTTCTTAATTTTCCTCCTTTTTTATTATTAATTCATGTGATGTGGGTGTTCCTGGTTGAACATTTATTGCCCACCCCAATTGTCCAGAGGGCATTCAAAGGTCAACCACTTTGTTGATTAGACCTTTTATAGACCAGATCAGGTAAGGTTGGCAAATCTTCTCTAAAGGATTGGGTCTTTCCAGTGGTTACATGTCTTCGAATTCCAGGCATTATTGAATTCAGATTTCATCCGTCACATTGGGATTCCAGTCATGTCCCCAGAACATTTGCCTGGGGTTTTGGGTTGCTAGTCCAGTGATATTACCACTGTCCCACTGCCTCTCCCCCTCTTATGCCAGCCTTGTGCGTAAACCCTACTTTCTCTTTTTTCATCATTGACTGCTATTTGTTCATTCGTTTATGGCCTGTACTCTGGAATTACTTCCTACTGTCCCACTCCTCCTTTATCATCAAGATTTCAGTCAAACCTCAATCTCCTCTTTTTAACACAGACTCTGTTGTGCCCTATAGTTAATTTATTGTTAAATCTTGTTTATAAATGTTTCCAGGGTGAGTGGTGTCAACAATTTGCAAATACTTGAATATCTGAAGCATATCTACTTGCTGCTCACGTGAGCACTTTTTTATTTGAAATGTAAGTTTACAAGTATATGCTTTGTGTAACATAGTGGCCAGATTAAAGAGTTTTGAGCAATATAAACATAGTACTGCTAAACATGGAAGACTACACAGTCGTGTAGTTGTCTGTCCTTTTTGTGACACTGTGGAGTTTGCACGTTCTCCCCGTGTCTGCGTGGGTTTCCTCCGGGTGCTCCGGTTTCCTCCCACAGTCCAAAGATGTGCGGGTCAGGTGAATTGGCCATGCTAAATTGCCCGTGGTGTTAGGTAAGGGGTAAATGTCGGGGTATGGGTGGGTTGCGCTTCGGCGGGTCAGTGTGGACTTGTTGGGCCGAAGGGCCTGTTTCCACACTGTAAGTAATCCAATCTAAAGGCTGTGTGACTGTGTAAGATCTTTACAGTTTGAAATAAGCAATGTGGTCTTAATGATTGCTACAGTGGGTATTACAGAGGAACCTTGACTATCCAAATGTGACTGGTGGGGAGTATTTCATTCAGTTAATCAAATTCTGGATAATCAAATGATGGATAACACAGTTTAGCCAAGCATAAGGACCTTGCGATCTGGCCAGAAATCCGATATTTGGATAATCGAGGTACCTCTACTTGCAATACTGAACACCACTGAAGTGAAATAAATAAAGCTGTATTGTTGCCCTCTGTACCTTTGCCACAGTATAGGGGGATTTCACCAGCATCTGCAAGAATTCAACCTGTCTAAACAGGCTGAGATTTTGTTTTACCCCTCACCATTGTTCCATTTTGAAGTCGGTCTTGCTGAAAATCCCTTGCGTGATGCTGCTAAGTTGCCTCCAATCCTTTAGTGTCAAAGTTTGCAGTGATATTCTTCAATGCTCTGTAGCAGATTGCACTGCTAAATTTGGTGCACGTCGATTTTCCTGCTCCTCGGATGCTGCCTGACCTGCTGTGCTCTTCCAGCACCATTCTAATCTGGACACCTATATTCAATAACCTGAGGTTTTGCATTATGTTGTCTTAATACTGAAATGGCTGCTGAGTTGCAAAGCAGTTTTTCATACAGTCTACATTCTTTTGTGAGAGCTTAGATAATAACAAGTCATTTGACTGCAGTTATTTGATTTGCCTACCAGCTTGTGTATGCACCACGTATTCTCTTCCTTTTAAAACACAAATGGCTGATTACAGATTCAAGTGAGAAGCCTGATTTCATTTTTTTTTCTTTCCCTCCCTTAGTGTCTCAGCTGCAACTAACAAATTCAAACCTTCCCAAATAAGAACCTTAATATTCAAAATGCTTCAGTTCAACATCAGTGTTTCACCCACTGCGCAATCTCAATTGTTTTTTAGATTTCTATTTTTCATTATCTAAATTTTGTCTGTACAGATTTTCCTGATGAAATTTTTTAGCAGTTAAATGATGCAGCAATTGTACTTAATATTTTTATGATTTGGAGGTACCAGTGTTGGACTGGAGTGTGCAAAGTTTAAAAATCACACAACACCAGGGTTATAGTCCAATAGGTTTATTTGGAAGTACTAGCTTTCGGAGTGCTGCTCCTTCAAGTGGTTGTGGACTAAAAGATCCTAAGACATAGAATTTATAGCAAACATTTACAGTGTGATTCAACTGAATTGATGTATTGAAAAAGACCTAGATTGTTTGTCAAGTGTCTCACCTTTTAGAATGACCATGTTGGTTTCAGTTCGTTCTTATGCAAATCCCAGAACTTTTTCTGCAATTTACATATGAGAGAACTGAAACCAACCTGGTCATTCTAAAAGATGAGAGACTTGACAAACAATCCAGGTCTTTTTCAATACAGAGGAACCTCAATTATCCAAAGGAGAAGGGCAGACACTTTTTCATTTGGATAATTGATTATTCGGTTAATTGATTCAATGCCTCTCCTCTGAGGCTTGGAAGTTTCTGAAGTTTCCTTTTTCCTTGCTCTGCCTGCCTTGCCCCCCCCCCCCCCCCCCCCCCCCCCCACCCACCCCCCTCTCTGTCTCAGGGTTTGTTTCTGAGCAGACACATGTGTGTAAGGGACCTGCAGCATTGCTGAAGCCTCCCCCAAGTCAGTTCAGTGGCATTGACACAGTGAGTGTTTGCTGCTCTGTTCCCTGTTCAGGAAACTGGGCAGCAATACACTGCGTATGAGCCCCCAAAACCATCCCCCCCCCCCCGCCCCGTTCTCACCTGGCTTCTCCCTCCTGCTGTGGGACTGGAGTCTGAATGGCCCTCCACCCCCACCCCCTGCTATGGCAATGAGGTCCAAGTGCTTTGTCCACCCCTTGCCACTGTTGGCACAGGGTCCGAGCACCGTCCCCTTTCTCACTGTGGTGAGAGTATCTCCCACCCCCCAAACTATGGGTGCATGGTTTGGCTACCCCCACAGTCAGTGTCAGCTTCCCATTAGGATGGTGTCAAGCTGCTGCTGTGGTCTGATTAACGTTGCGGCTGCAAAGGGAGGGGTATTAAGAGGTTTCGATGATGCCCACCTCCACTTTGTGTCTGCTGATTGTCAAAGGAGGCATCAGTGATTGCTTTCTCCCATTGATTGGAAGCTGCTCTTAGATAGCTGTCAATTTCAGAACCAGACAGGAGGCAGCCCTGCTGGCAGAAACTAGCTGGAGAGAGCTTACAAGCTCCTGGAAATGATGGGGGGTATACATAAGGTGACAGGCAAGTAGGGTGGGGGATTTCAAGTCTAGGGGGCATATTTTTAAGGTGAAAAGAGAGAGATTTAATTAAGTCATGAAGGGCACAAAGAGTGGTTGACGTGTGGAATGAACCTCCGCAGGAAGTGCTGGATGCAGGGTCAGTTACAACATTTAAAAGACATTTGGATAAGTACATGAATAAGAAATGTTTGGAAGAAACACAGGCAGGCGGGGCTAGTTTAGTTTGGGGTTATGGCCAGCCTGGACCTGTTGGACCAAAGGGTCTGTTTTCATGCTGTAGGACTCTGAAGTGGGAAGGTGTTGAGGTTATTGAACATCGCCTTATTTTGCAAGCCATCCTGTTTCAAATTTTGTCACCGTGTCCACAGGACAATTCGGTCCATTGTTTCTGAGGCACATCCAGTTCTGAGGAATTTTTTTCTTATGTTTTCATATGTACTGGAAATAATTTTTGAGAGTTGCCTTTATATTTGTTTAAAGAGACATTGGTAATATCAGTACAGTTTGTGAGTCACATAGATCAGAAATGCCCCAATGTATCATTTGTGTTGAGTTGATTGATCTTAACTGGGTCAGTAGTAGGATGATTAGTATTCATCTGAGTACTGGACTGGATGGGGGAAAAGAATGCTGGTTCCCACTGTATCCTTCCAGAATCTTGGGTTAAGGTTCCTGGGTAATTTGGCAGCTATGTTATTAATAGTGTACTGTCTAGATTCATACGAGAATTTAGATTTGGCAAGGTACCAGGGTGCATTTCATTGTGCCATACCCCTCTGCGCTGTTAATCCTGCCTGTCTGCTAACACGAGCTGATAGCTGATATATATCACACCTTGGAAAAGAGGGCACTCATTTTAAAGCAAGATACCTTGGGAAGTGATGACATTGTGGTAAGGCTATATTGATTGCGCTGATTGGATTTCTCCCATAGCTCTGCCATACCACAATCATGTTTCTTGGAAATGCTAGGATTTTGCTGCGGTGACAAAGAAATGGTGAGATATGTCTAGGTTGTACCTTATAGTTAAAGGTGTTGCAATGAATGATTTTGTTGTGTTTTCCTGATGATCAATGTCATAGGGTTAGGAGCTTTTACAGATTGTTAGTGAATTGCTAGCAACTTCAATGCAAGAGAGTTGAATTAAAATCAGTTGATTTAACTGTCAGTCCAGGGTATCCAATTAAGTCAGTCATTTATACTGTCCGGTGATGAGCAAAGTCTAGATTTTTTTTTAAGCAACCTACTCGGAGATGTATTGGAGCAGGTAGGATTTCAACCAGACTTCTCGGCCCAGAGGTCAAAATATTACCACTATGCCACAAGTGTTTCTTATGGTAGGGATGTGTGGTTAATCTTCAGGAGCATTAATTTTTTTAAAACACTATGCAACGTGTTAACTGCCTTTCATTTAAAATAATACCCAGCGATTAAGTACAGGGGCTCCCTGATTTACAGATCTCCGACTTCCTGACACCATTCCACTCTGGTGTAATTTTACATATCTGACATAAGAACGTTTCCTGTACTTGGGAACGGCTGCTTTATAACGTCCTGAATTGCGTTCTGGCCTGCGTACAAATTAACTTGCAAATGAACTCAGGAACGGACACCTTTCACAACTGAAAACTGACGTTATTGAAAATAACAGATGTTCCCCAAATACTGAGGAACTGGCCACGAGCAGGATAACTGAAGGAGGCAGAAGTCATTGCTGCCATCTGAAGATACAGGGAAATTTAATAGCAAAGTAACATTTACTTTTCCTTACAATCTAGCAGTAACAAGGGTAGGATAGACATAGACATAAACTGAGACTTGATTGCGGTTTGTTGTTGTGGAATATAACAAGGGCAAAGGGTTGTCTCCATTAGATTGACTAAGAAATTAATTGCTCCTAAAAATCAATTTTTGATGGGAAAGGTATAAAAACCATAATGTTTCAAAAACAAGACTACAACATCAAGAAAAAAAATATGAAAGTTGGGAGTTAACTCATGAAATGGATAAATAAGAAAATTTAAAATCAAGAAGCAAAGCGGTTCTTCTGCAACTGTACAGGGCCCTGGTGAGACCACACCTGGAGTACTGTCTGCAGTTCTGGTCTCCAAATTTGAGGAAAGACATTCTGGCTATTGAGGGAGTGCCGCGTAGGTTCACAAGGTCAATTCCTGGAATGGCAGGATTACGTTACACTGAAAGACTGGAGCGACTGGGCTTGTATACCCTTGAGTTTAGAAGACTGAGAGGAGATCTGATTGAGACACAAAATTATTAAAGGATTGGACACTCGGGCGGCAGGAAGCATGTTTCCGCTGATGGGTGAGTGCCGAACCAGAGGATGCAGCTTAAAAATACGGGTAGACCATTTAGGACAGAGATGAGGAGAAACTTCTTCAGCCAGAGAGTGGTGGCTGTGTGGAATACTGTGCCCCAGAGGGCAGTGGAGGCCCAGTCTCTGGATTCATTTAAGAAAGAGTTGGATAGAGCACTCAAGGATAGTGGAAGCAAGGGTTATGGAGATAAGGCAGGAACAGGATACTGATTAAGGATGATCAGCCATGATCATATTGAGTTGTGGTGCAGGCTCGAAGGGCAGAATGGCCTACTTCTGCATCTATTGTCTGTCTATTGTCTAAGAAGGAAACATAATGTACAAGTGTTAAAGAGTGAAAAAATTGATCTAAAAATTGGCATATCCATGGATCTATAAACTCACCTGTAAGAGCATGTGATGTGAAAAACAACCTACAGCAAGGCATAAGAAGCGAAGTGCAGTCCTAAAACATGTCTTAAATACCACATCTGGAAGAGGAGAAAATGTAGTGTGCTGTGAAATAAAGGGAAATAGTCACAACATTATTTTTCCAGAAATATTGAAGACAAAGCTCACTGTATAGATACGTTCACTTAGTATATCAAATGCTATTGAAAACTTCCAGGTCCATGTGGTAGAGGGCAGACATGCTAAATTTCATAAATCCAGAGTAAGTCTTTACATTGTTTTGCTTAGTTTGTCATGTGAAAGATAACTGACTTGCTCAGTCACGAGTGAAGTATATTCTACATTACATGCTTCTGTTTTTCAATAAGGTGAGAGAATGGTAATTATTTTAATGCACCTCCTTGTAGAGTCAGTGTGGAAACAGGCCCTTCAGCCCATCATGTCAATGACAACCAATAAACACCAACTGCACTCATCCCATTTAGCTGCACTTGGTCTTTGCCAGCTATGTCCTGGCATTTTAAGTGCCCAAGCAGATGCTGCTTAAAAGTTGCGAGAACACCTGCCTCCACCACCCTCAGGCAGCACATTCCATGTTTCCATCTCCCTCTGAAATGAGAAGAATGAGAGGTGACCCTATTGAACTGTACAAGAGTTGTAGGATAGATGTGGAGAGGTGGTTACCCCTTGAGCTAGAGAACCTCAATGAGGAGTCACCCATTTGGACTGATGTGGAGGGATTTGTTCTCCGAGAGAGAAGTGAACTTGTGGAATACTCTACTGCAAGGTGTTTTGGGGGCTGGGTCATGAAGAATATTCAAGGCTCAGATAGATGGATATTTAACTGAGGGAAACGCGGAGTACAGGGCAAAGGGAGAAAAATGGACTTCAGGGCTATCGGATCAGCCATAACTCCGTTGACTGCCAGAGAAGACACGATGGGCTAAATGGCCTACTTCTGTTTGTGCCTACTGTACAACTGTTGCATTGATCTTTTACATCTCTCCATGCTGAGCTGCACCTGCAGCCGATTCTCGAAATTACTTGTCAAGCTTCAGGAATTGACATCCTGCCCAACCCTGGAGTTATTTTTTATAATTTATTTTCTCCAAATGGCTGTGTAAAGAGTAACTACCACATGACTGACTTGAACTGATGAACGGGGTAAAAACAATGACTGCAGATGTTGGAAACCAGATTCTGGATCAGTGGTGCTGGAAGAGCACAGCAGTTCAGGCAGCATCCAACTGATGAACTCTTTCTAACCTTCAAAGATCCACTTATTGCTCCTCTGTTATCTCCATACCAGACATGGATTCGGATCTTAGGTTCCACTAATATTGTTTTCCTGCATGTAGCCTGATTCGCCTGGCAGTTCATTGCTTTTGTAGGTAATGACCATATGCATGGCAGACTCTTCAACGTTGAAACTGTTTACATATATTAGTCCAACTTTCTCGAGCGTATTATCACTTTTTGAACTACAAGTTATTGTGGCATTGTAAATCTGTTGGCTTTTATGCTATGTCATTGAGTCAGAGACATGTACAGCTCGGTCCAATTCGTCCATGCCAACCAGGTATCCTCCCCTAATCCAGTACCATTTGCCTGCACTTGGCCTATATCTCTCTCAAACCCTTCCTATTCACATAACATTCCAGATGCCTTTTAAATGCTGTAATTGTACCAGCCTCCACCTCTGGCAGCTCATTCCTTACACGCACTACCTCTGCGTGAAAAGTTTGAACCTTATGTCCCTTTTATACCTTTGCCCTTTTATATCTTTCCCCTCTCACCCTAATCCAATGTCCTCTAGTTCTGGATTCCCCCACCCAAGGGAAAAGACCTTGTCTATTTATCCAATCCATGCCCCTCACTATTTTATAAAACTCTATAAGGTCACCCCTCAGCCTGTGATGCTGCAGAGAAAACAGCCTCAGCCTGTTCAGCTCCCTACAGATCAAACCCTCCAACCCTGGCAACATTTTTGTAAATCTTTTCTGAACCCTTTCAAGTTTCACAGCATCCTTCCGAAAGGATGGAGTCCACAATTGCACACAGTATTCCAAAAGTGGCCTAACCAATGTCCTGTACAGCTGTAACATAACCTCCCAACTCCTATACTTGGACCAGTGAAGGAAGGTATACCAAATGCTACCTTCACTATCCTATCTACCTGCGACTCTACTTTCAAGGAGCTATGAACTCCAAGGTCTGTTTGTTCTGCAACACTCCCTAGGACCTTACCATTAAGTGTATAAGTCCTGCTAAGGCTGGCTTTTCCAAAATGCAGCACCTCACATTTATCTAAATTAAACTCCATCTGCCATTCTTCAGTCCATTGGCCCATCTGTCAAGATCCCATCGTAATCTGAGGTAACCACCTTCGCTGTCCCACTACACCTCCAATTTTGGTGTCTACAAACTTAATAACTGTACTTATGCTCACAAGGAAAATAGCCCCAGCCTATTCAAAGTCTCCCTATAGCTCAAATCCTCCAACCCTGGCAACATCCTTGTAAATCTCCCACCTCCTGTACTCAATACTCTGACGAATGAAGGAAAGCCTACTAACCGCCTATCTACCTGTGACTCCCTAGGACCTTGCAATTAAGTGTATATGTCCTGCTAAGATTTGCTTTCCTAAAATGCAGCACCTCGCATTTATCTAAATTAAACTCCATCTGCCTCTTCTCAGCCCATTGGCCCATTTGGTCAAGATCCTGTTGTAATCTGAGGTAACCCTCTTCCCTGTCCACTAGAACTCCAATTTTGGTGTCATCTGTAAACTTGCTTACTATACCTCTTACGCTCACATCCAAATCATTTGTATAAATGACGAAAAGTAATGGACCCAGCACCGATCCTTGTGGCACTCCACTGGTCACAGGCCTCCAGTCTGAAAAAGAGCCCTCCACCACCACCCTCTGTCTTTTACCTTTGAGCCAGTTCTGTATCCAAATGGCTAGTTCTCCCTGTATTCCATGAGATCTAACTTTGCTAATCAGTCTCCCATAGGAACCTTGTCGAATGCCTTACTGAAGTCTATATAGATCATGTCCACCGCTCTGCCCTCATAATCCTCTTTGTTACTTCAAAAATCAATCAAGTTTGTGAGGCATGATTTCCCACGCACAATGCCATGTTGACTATCCCTAATCAGTCCTTGCCTTTCCAAAAAATGTACATTTTGTCCCTCAGGATTCCTTCCAACAACTTGCTCACCCTGACGTCAGGATCACTGGTCTATAGTCCCCTGGCTTGTCCTTACCACCCTTATTAAACAGTGGCACCATGCTAACCAACCTCCAGTCTTCCTGCACCTCACTGTGACTATCGGTGATACAAATCTCAGCAAGGTGCCCAGTAATCACTTCGCTAACTTCCCAAAGAGTTCTAGGGTACTTTTAGAAAATATTTTTTGTTGTTTCCTTAATACACAAACTCTACATGCTTTTCAGTGTCATTGTCATACAACAGAGAAACAGGCCTTTCGACCCAAATCGTCCATGACAACCAGGTTTCCTAAACTGAACTAGTTCCAATTTCCTGCATTTGGCCCATATCCCTCGACACCTTTTTCGATCTGTGTTTTAAACATTGTAATCGTACTTACCTCCACCGCTTTCTTGGGCAGCTCGTTCCATATACATTGTTCCTCAGGTGCCTTTTCCCCTTTGACCTTTAAATCTATGCCCTCTAGTTTTGCATTCACCTTCCCTGAGAAAAAGATCTTGGCTGTTCACCCTATCCATACCCCTCACGATGTTATAAACCTTTATAAGGTCACCCCTCGACATCCTGTACTCCAGTGAAAGTAGACCCAGTCTCTCCTTATGACTCACATCCTCCAGTCTCAGTAACATCCTTATAAATCTTGCAACACCCTTTCCAGGTTAATACCATCCTTCTCACAGAGTGGCCAAAACTGTGCACAACGTTCCAAATGTGGCCGTACCAATATCTTGAACAGCAATAACATGATGTCCCAACTCCTTTACTCAGTGGTCCGACTGATGAAGCTAAACGCCATTTTTTTTTACCATCCTGCCTACCTATGGCACCACTTTCAAGGAACTATGTACCTGCACCTCAGATCACACCCAGGGCCTTACATTAACTGTGTACGTCCTGTCGTGGTTTGTCTTACCAAAATGCAACATCTCACGTTTATCTAAATTAAGCTCCATCTGTCACTACTTGGCCCATTGGCGCAGTTGATAAAGATCCTGTTGTACTCTCGGATAACCATCCTCGCTGTCCACCCAACCACCAATTTTGGTCGTCTGCGAATTTATTAGCCATTACTTCTTATATATTCTCATCCAAGTCGTTTGTATAAATGACAAACAACAATGGACCAGCCACTGATCCTTGTGGCACAATGCTCGTCACAAGCCTCCAGTCTGAACAGCAATCCTTTACCACTACTACTCTCTCTTACCTTCAAACCAGTTTTGTATCCAGTTGGCTTGCTGTCCCTGGGTGCCATATGAGCTAACCTTCTCTAGTCTACCATGTGTAACCTTGTCAAAGGCCTTGACAATGTCTACTGGTCTGCCTTCATCTATCATCTTGGAGAAAATGCAGAGGCGTGGGATTGAGGGTGATCTAGCAGTTTGGATTAGAAACTGGCTTTCTGGAAGAAGGCAGCAAGTGGTGGTTGATGGAAAATATTCAGCTTGGAGTCTGGTTACTATTGGTGTGTCACAAAGATCTGTTTTGGGACCACTGCTGTTTGTCATTTTTATAAATGACTTAGATGCAGGCATAGGTGGATGGTTAGTAAATTTGCAGACGACACTAAAGTCGGTGGAGTAGTGGACAGTTTGGAACAATGTCACAGGTTGCAGGGGGACTTAGATAAACTGCAGAATTGGGCTGAGGGGTGGCAAATGGAGTTCAATGCAGCTAAATGTGAGGTAATGCACTTTAGGAAGAATAACAGGAAGCAGAGTACTGGGTCAATGGAAAGATTCTTGGTCGTGTGGATGTGCAGAGGGATCTATGTACACACATGGTTGAAAGTTGCCATCCAGCTTGATAGTGCTGTTAAGAAGGCATACGGTGTGTTAGGGTTTATTAGTAGAGGGATTGAGTTCTGGAGCCGCAATATCATGCTGCAACTATACAAAACGTTAGTGTAGCCTCACTTCTGGTCGCCATATTTCGGGAAGAATGTGGAAGCATTGGAAAAGGTGCAGAGGAGATTTACCAGGATGTTGCCTCGTCTCGAGGGAAGGTTTTATGAGGAAAAGCTGAGAGACTTGGGTCTGTTCTCATTGGAAAGAAGGAGGCTAAGAGGGGATTTGATAGAGCCATACAAGATGATCAGAGGATTAGATAAGGTAGACAATGAAAGTTTTTTTCCTAGGATGATACTGTCAGTTTGTATGAGGGGACGTAACTACAAATTGAGGGGTGATAGATTTAAGACCGATGTCAGAGGCAGATTCTTTACTCAGAGTGGTAAGGGCGTGGAATGCCCTACCTGCTAATATAGTTAACTCAGCCACATTAGAGAGATTTAAACAATCCTTGGATAAGCACATGGATGATGATGGGATGGTGTAGGGGGATGGGCTGAGAATAGTTCACAGGTTGGTGCAACATCGAGGGCCGAAGGGCCTGTTCTGCGCTGTATTGTTCTATGTTCTATGTTACCTCTTCAAAAAAAAACTCGATCAAGTTTGTGAGAGACTATTTCCTATGTATAAAGTCATGCTGATTATCCCTAATTGGTCCTTGCCTTTCCAGATGAACATAGATCCTGTCTCTCAGAATCCATTCCAACATAATACCCCTCACTGATGGAGAAAGTGAAGACAACCAAATGCTGGAGATCGGAGTTGAAAAGTGTGGTGCTGGAAAAGCACAGCACATCAGGCAGTATCCAAGGAGCTGGAGAGTCGGCGTTTTGAGCATAACTCTTTGTCAGGAATCCTGATGAAGAGTTTTTGCTTGAAATGTCGACTCTTCGGATCTGCCTGACCTGTGGGCTTTTCCCCCTAACTGATGTCTGGCTCACTACTCTGTAGTTCCCTGGCTTTTCCTTGCTGCCTGTCTTAAATAACGGTGTAACATTAGTCACCCTCCAATCTTCCAGCACCTCACCCAGGGCTGTCAGTGATATAAATATCTCTGGTAGGGCCCCACAATCTCTTCCCTAGCTTCCCATAATGCCCTGGGATACACTTAATCAGATCCCAGGCGATTTATGCATTTTAAGACCTCCAGCATCTTTTCTTTTATGCTGTGGACTCTTTTTCAAGGCATCACTATTTATTTACCTGCGTTCACGAGCTTCCCAGTCTTTCTCCACAGTAAATACGGATGGAAAGTATTCATTCAGGATCTCGCCCATTTCTTGTGGTTCTACACATGAATGACCTTGTGATACTCAATTGGCCTTATTCTCTCTCTAGTGATTCTTTTTCCCTTAATATACTTGTAAAATCTCTTTGGATTCTCCTATTCCCTTTCTGCCCAATGACATTTCATGTCCTCTTTTTTTACATTGCTGATGTCTCTCTTGACTGTCCTCCTGCATTCCCAGAATTCAAGGGATTTACTTAATCCCAGCCGTCTGTATCCTCCATATGCCGCCTCTTTCTTAACCAGATCCTCAATATTCCTACTCACCCAGACTTCCCACTCTTGCCAGTCTTGTCGTTCACACTAACAGGAACATGCTGGCCCTGAACACTCGTTACTTTGCGTTTGAAAGGTTAGATGTTTGGATGCTCTTTAAATGTTATTAACACTCAGGTGAAGGTACAACACAATAATGACACCATAATCATTCATTTATAGATCCTGTTAGTTGGGGTACTGGTCATGACTGGGATCTGATTACTTGCAAGAAGATCTCCAGATATTTTTATGTCTAACTATTTGATGATTATCTGACAACAGATCAGTCTGATTGTGGTGGCTTCTGACCTGAACCCATGAGAACTCATCTGTCAGCACCATGCTGTAAAGTACAGGATACATTATTTATCAAAATCAATATCAGTGATGCAATGTCTCAAGTAGAGTGAAACATTGGATCATAAATGTTAACGATTATAAAAACAAGGTGGAAGGACAATATACAAAAACAGCTCCCACTGACATTAGATTTCATCTCAAGACTGTCCCCGCTTTATAAAACGGGTGTTTCATGAAATAAAAGTTCCTGGGGTGTAGACGTTGCAAACAAAAGCCATAACTAATGGCCTTTGAGAAGGTGCTACCCCACCTTTCTGAGAATGGAGTGACTTGCTAGACTATTTGAAGGGAGTTGAGAATTAGTTTGTAAGGTTCTGTTTTGTTGACAGTTCTGAATGCCTTCCTGAGATTTACAGTCCCTTGTTCCCTGCACTATTCTTGTAGCACACCTGTACAACTGGTAATATGCTGCATACATTGTTTAGAGGCCAGGAACTGTGGGCGGCACGGTGGCACAGTGGTTAGCACTGCGGCCTCAGTGTCAGGGTCCCGGGTTCAATTCCTGCCTCGGGCAACTGTCTGGGTGGAGTTTGCACATTCTCCCCGTGTCTGCGTGGGTTTCCTCTGGGTGCTCCGGTTTCCTCCCACAGTCCAAAAATGTGCAGTTTAGGTGAATTGCCCATGCTAAATTGCCTGTAGTGTGAAGGGGTAAACGTAGGGGAATGGGTCTAGGTAGATTGGTCTTTGGAGGGTCAGTGTGGGCTTGTTGGGCCGAAGGGCCGGTTTGCACACTGTAATCTAATCTATTCTAATCTAAACTGCAATTTAGTATTAATCTTAGTTTACTCTGTGACACAAGGTTTACTTTGCAATGTATGTCAACAGGGGCAAAGCCAGTCTTTTGTTTTTACAAACTTTAATTTGCCCATTTCCAGTCCCTGCAATCCATGTGATGGAGGTGCACCCACTGCACAGTGAGGGGATAATAGATGTTGTGTAACTTGGGAGCTTGCAGAAGTCATTGTGGTTCTTATTCTTGTTATCCTGGGCGGCCGGATTGTGATTTTGGAAGGTATTGTCAGAAGAAGCTTGGCTGGTTGCTGCAGTGCACCTTGTGGTTGCCCCATCATTGTAGAGGGGTGAATGTTTAAAATGGTGGACGTGGTGCTGATCAGGCCACCTGCTTCGTGTTGGATGTTGTTGAATGTTTTCAGTATTGTTGGAGCAGCATTCATCCAGGCAATGAGACAGTATTGAGGGCAGCATGGTGGCTCAGTGGTTAGCACTGCTGCCTCACAGTGCCAGAATCCCAGGTTCGATTCTGGCCTCAGGTGACTGTCTGTGTGGAGTTTGCACGTTCTCCCTGTGTCTGTGTGGGCTCACTCCGGGTGCTCCGGTTTCCTCCCACAGTCCAAAATTGTGCAGGTCAGGTGAATTGGCCATGCTAAATTGCACATTGTGTTAGGTGCATTAGTCAGAGGGAAATGGTCTGGGTGGGTTACTCTTCGGAGGGTCGGCGTGGACTTATTGGGCTAAAGGGCCTATTTCCACACTGTAGGGAATCTAATCTAATATTCTTGGCTTGTACCTTGCCGATAATAAACATGCTTTTGGGAGTAGGGAGTAAGCTCCGAGCAAAGTAATGCCTATCCTCTGGGCTGCCTTTGTAGCCTTAGTACATAGGTGGTTGATCTGTTTCTGGTCACATGCAAGTCCCCAGACTGTTGATAACTGGAGGGTCACTGCTACTAAAGTAGTGGAATGCCGTCTTCAAGTTGGGCTTTCCCTGGCACTTGAATGGCATGTATGTTACTTATCATAGAGTCATAGAGATGCACAGCATGGAAACAGACCCTTTGGTCCAACTGACCAGATATCCCAACCCAATCTAGTCCCACCTGCCAGCACCCAGCCCCTATCCCTCCAAAACCTTCCCATTCATGTACTCATCCAAATGCCTCTCAAATGTTGCAATTGTAGCCACCTCCACCACTTCCTCTGGCAGCTCATTCCATACACGTATCACCCTCTGCGTGAAAAAGTTGCCCCTTAGGTCTCTTTTTATATCTTTCCCCTCTCACCCTAAACCTATACCCTCTAGTTCTGGACTAACCGACCCCAGGGAAAAGACTTTGTCTATTTATCCTATCCATGCCCCTCGTAATTTTGTAAACCTCTAGAAGATCACCCCTCAGCTCCAGGGAAAACAGCCCCAGCCTGTTCAGCCTCTTTCTGTAGCTCAAATCCTCCAACCTTGGCAACATCCTTGTAAATCTTTTCTGAACCCTTTCAAGTTTCACAACAACTTTGCGATAGGAAGGAGACCAGAATTGCATGCAGTATTCCAACAGTGGCCTAACCAATGTCCTGTACAGCCTCAACATGACCTCCCAACCCTAGTACTCAATACTCTGACCAATAAAGGAAAGCATACCAAACGCCTTCTTCACTATCCTATCTACCTGCGACTCCACTTTCAAGGAGCTATGAACCTGCACTCCAAGGTCTCTTTGTTCAGCAACACTTACCATGAAGTGTATAAGTCCTGCTAAGATTTGCTTTCCCAAAATGCATCACCTCGCATTTATCTGAATTAAACTCCATCTGCCACTTCTCAGCCCATTGGCCCATCTGGTCCAGATCCTGTTGTAATCTGAGGTAACCTTCTTCCCTGTCCACTACACCTCCAATTTTGGTGTCATCTGCAAACTTACAAACTGTACCTCTTTTATGCTCGCATCCAAATCATTTATGTAAATGACAAAACGTAGAGGACCCAGCACTGATCTTTGTGGCACTCCACTGGTCACAGACCTCCAGTCTGAAAAAGAGCCCTCCACCACCACCCTCTGTCTTCTACCTTTGAGCCAGTTCTGTATCCAAATGGCTAGTTCTCCCTGTATTCCTTGAGATGTAGCCTTGCTAACCAGTCTCCCATGGGGAACCTTGTCGAACGCCTACTGCTCTGCTCATCAATCTTCTGTGTTACTTCTTCAAAAAACTCAATCGAGATTGTAAGACATGATTTCGCACGCACAAAGCCATGTTGACTATCCCTAATCAGTCCTTGCCTTTCCAAATACATGTACATCCTGTCCTCAGGATTCCCTCCAACAACTTGCCCACCAACGAAGTCAGGCTCACTGGTCTGTCGTTCCCTGGCTTATCTTTACCGCCCTTCTTAAACAGTGGCACCACGGTTGTCAACCTCCAGTCTTCCGGCACCTCACCTGAGATTATCGATGATACAAATATCTCAGCAAGAGGCCCAGCAATCACTTCTCTAGCTTCCCACAGTGTTCTCGGGTACCTGATCAGGTCCTGGGGATTTATCTACCTTTACCCGTTTCAAGACATCCAGCACTTCCTCCTCTGAAATCTGGACATTTTGCAAGATGTCACTATCTATTTTCATACAATCTATATCTTTCATATCCTTTTCCACAGTAAATACTGATGCAAAATATTCATTTAGTATCTCCCCCATTTTCTGTGGCTCCACACAAAGGCTGCCCTGCTGATCTTTGAGGGGCCCCATTCTCTCCCTAGTTACCCTTTTGTCCTTAATATATTTATTAAAACCCTTTGGATTCTCCTTAATTCTATTTGCCAAAGCTATCTCATGTCCCTGTTTTGCCCTCCTGATTTTCCTCTTAAGTATACTCCTATTTCCTTTATACTCTTCTAAGGATTCACTCGATCTATCCTGTCTATACCTGACAGATGCTTCCTTCTTTTTCTTAACCAAACCCTCAATTTCTTTAGTCATCCAGCATTCCCTATATCTACCAGCCTTCCCTTTCACTCTGACAGGAGCATATTTTCTCTGGATTCTTGTTATCTCATTTCTGAAGGCTTCCCATTTTCCAGCCATCCTTTTACCTGCGAATATCTGCCTCCAATCAGCTTTCGCATACCATCAAAATTGACCTTTCTCCAATTTAGAACTTCAACTTTTAGATCTGGTCTATCCTTTTCCATCACTATTTTAAAATGAATAGAATTATGGTCACTGGCCCCAAAGTGCTCCCCCACTGACACCTCAGTCACCTGCCCTGCCTTATTTCCTAAGAGTAGGTCAAGTTTTGCACCTTCTCTAATTGGTACATCCACATAATGAATCAGAAAATTGTCTTGTACAGACTTAGGAAATTCCTCTCCCTGTGAACCTTTTACACTATGGCAGACCCAGTCGATGTTTGGAAAGTTAAACTCCCCTACCATAACTACCCTATTATTCTTACAGATAGCTGAGATTTCCTTACAAGTTTGTTTCTCAATTTCCCTTTGACTATTGGAGGGTCTATAATACAATCCCAATAAGGTGATCATCCCTTTCTTCTTATCTCTCTACCACCCAAATAACTTCCCTGGATGTATTTCTGGGAATATCCTCCCTCAGCACAGCTGTAATGCTATCCCTTATCAATAATGCCACTCCCCCTCCTCTCTTGCCTCCCTTTCTATCCTTCCTGTAACATTTGTATCCTGGAACATTAAGCTGCCAGTCCTGCCCATCCCTGAGCCATGTTTCTGTAATTGCTATGATATCCCAGTCCCATGTTCCTAACCATGCCATGAGTTCATCTCCCTTCCCTGTTAGGCCCCTTGCATTGAAATAAATGCAGTTTAATTTATTAGTCCTACCCTGTCCCTGCCTGCCCTGACTGTTTGACTCACTTCTGTTCTCAGCTGTACCCATCTCAGATCGATCTCTTTCCTCACTGTCTCCCTGGGTCCCACCCCCCCCACCTTACTAGTTTAAATCCTCCCAAGCAGTTCTAGCAAATTTCCCTGCCAGTATATTAGTCCCCTTCCAATTTAGGTGCAATCCGTCCTTCTTGTACAGGTCACTTCTACCCCAAAAGAGATTCCGATGATCCAAAAATGTGAATCCTTCTCCCATACACCAGCTCCTCAGCCATGCATTCATCTGCTCTGTCCTCCTATTCCTGCTCTCGCTAGCTCGTAGCACTGGGAGTAATCCAGATATTACTACCCTTGAGGACCTCCTTTTTAAATTCCTGCCTCACTCTCTGTAATCTCCCTTCAGAATCTCAACCTTTTCCCTTCCTATGTCATTGGTTCCAATGTGGACAATAACCTACTGCTGGCCCCTCTCCCCCGTGAGAACATTCTGCACTCTCTCTGAGATACCCTTGATCCTGGCACCAGGGAAACAACACACCATTCTGCTTTTTCTCTACTGGCCACAGAAATGTTTGTACCTCGGACTACAGAATACCCTAACACAATTGATCTGTTGGAAGCCGACATACCCCTCGTTGCATTAGAGCCAGTCTCAATACCAGAAACTTGGCTGTTCATGCTACGTTCCCCTGAGAATCCGTCACCCCCTACATTTTCCAAAACCGCATACCTGTTTGAAATGGGTATATCCACAAAAGACTCCTGCCCTAGGTGCAACCCTAGGAGTTAACCCATTTATGTGACTGTATCTGAGACTTTCCCTCCTTCCTATAACTGCCATCCATCACATATTGTTGCTTTTGCAAATTCCTCATCGCTTATCTGTCTCTCCAACTGATCCACTCGATCTGATAAGATTCACATCCAACAACATTTATGGCAGATATAATCCGCAGTAACTCAAACTCTCTTTAAACTCCCGCATCTGACAAGAAGTACATATCACTGCAAAGGCCATTTTTGCTCCTTCACAATCTACAGACCCAGAAAATAACACTGTCATATTCCTCGACCAAACATTGTCCCAGGATAAATTAATAGCTATGGCTTATATTTTAAGTTTAGATTACTTACAGTGTGGAAACAGGCCCTTCGGCCCAACAAGTCCACACCGACTCGCCGAAGCGACAACCCACCCATACCCCTACATATACCCCTTACCTAACACTACGGGCAATTTAGCATGGCCAATTCACCTGACCCGCACATCTTTGGACTGTGGGAGGAAACCGGAGCACCCAGAGGAAACCCACGCAGACACGGGGAGAACGTGCAAACTCCACACAGTCAGTCGCCTGAGGCGGGAATTGAACCCAGGTCCCTGGCGCTGTGAGGCAGCAGTGCTAACCACTGTGCCACCGTGCCGCCCCGTTTAATCAAGAGACTTATCTCCAAAAACATATAATCAAGAAAGAATCCACTGTACTCAATAATACAGCCTTTCTCTTGGACAGACTTAAAACAACAATTAACTTGCCTGATTCTGTGCTGTGAATTTCGCCCAACAGTTCCCCCAAGATTAGTTGTGAATTTCACTAGGAGAAAATGAGGACTGCAGATGCTGGAGATCAGAGCTGAAAAATGTGTTGCTGGAAAAGCGCAGCAGGTCAGGCAGCATCCAAGAAGCAGGAGAATCGACGTTTCGGGCAGAAGCCTGATGAAGGGCTTATGCCCGAAACATCGAATTTCCTGTTCCTTGGATGCTGCCTGACCTGCTGCGCTTTTCCAGCAACACATTTTTAACTTGTGAATTTCACTATTTGTTCATTTTCCCAGATGCACTCTGATGTCCAGCGATACACGAATTCAAAAACAGCAAAGGCAGTAACTGTGAAGGGTCTCTCGCCCCCCCTCCCTCTCGCCCCCCCCCCTCCCTCTCGCCCCCCTCCCTCTCGCCCCCCTCCCTCTCGCCCCCCCCCTCGCCCCCACTCCCTCTCGCCCCCCTCCCTCTCTGTCTTCCTCTTGTGCTTCCTTTATCTTCTTTTCTCCCTTTTAAAACTGCTGTTCTTTTGACTTTTTTTCCATACTTCCAAAACAATTCAACACCATGTAAAACACTAATTGCTGCTCCTGGAGTTTGAGGAAATCCCCCCCAACACCTAAAATACCCCAAAAAAAGGAGCAGCTCTTACAGCCGCAATTGTTTCCTGTCCTCCATCTTGGATTACCCAGAATCCAACTTCTTGCCACCGATTACTTAGAATCACAGAATCTCTACAGTGTGGAAGCTGGCCATTAGGCACATTGAATCCACACTGCCCTTCCAAAGATTATCCCACCCAGACCCACCCCCACACCCTATCCCTGTAACCCTGCATTTCCTGTGGCCCATCCACCTAACCTGCTCATCTTTGGACTGTGGGAGGAAACCAAGCACCTGAAAGAATCTCCTGCAGAGGCAGGGAGAATGTGCAAATTCCACGCAGTCACCCAAGGGTGCAATCAAACCTGGACCCCTGGAACTGTGAGGCAGCAGTGCTAACGACTGTGCCACCCACAAAACTACTGTGCTGCCTGAAAGTTGTCCAAGTCTTACTGCTTGGTGGAAATGGTGATTTCTACATTGGAGTAATTGTGAATAGAACTAAAGACTGATCTTATGGGGAAAATCATTGATAAAGCAGCTAAAAAATGATTGGGAATAAGTCTGAAGAACTTCTGCAGTGAGCAAGAATAGACTAGGATAACAATTCATTAGATTGGATTGTTTTGATTTTAGTGAACATGGCAAATCTAAGTAGTTTCCACATGATTGTGTTGGCAAGAGGCATGGCTATTCTGGGGCACAACTCTTTAATACTAAGGCTGGGATGTTGTTACGTCCTGTAGCTTTTACTTTACTGAGTTCACTCAACCATTTCCTTGTATCCTGGTGAGTTAGTCGAATTAGCCAGCTTTATTCTTTGACTTTTGCATGGTTGTTTGATGGAACGGAGTGGCTTGCTAGGTTACCTTCAGCTAGATAAGAGTCAACCACGTTGCCCTAAGTTTAGATTTGTGTGTCAATAGACTGGTAAGAATAGCAGAGTCCATTAATGACCCGTACGTTTTTATCAACAATCCAATAGTACAGATTGTTAATACTTAATATTGTTAATACTTTTTATTCTAAAGTTATTAATTAATTGCATTTAAATTCTCTGTCTGCTATGGTGCGATTGGAATTCTTTATTTACTACAGAGGATACTAACAATGTTCCAGTATTAGCTGCAAATCAGGACTTGGAAGGAAAAGAGGAAAGTAGTGAAATTAGAGTCATATGGGCAGTGATATTCAGTTCACAGCTCCAGCAGTTTACTTAAGTCTCCAAATCCGAGAGATCGACAGCACAGAAAAAAACCGATTGAGTGATTGGCCTGTTGTGTTCTTGCTGGTTAAAAACAACCACCTAACTATTCTCGTTCCATTCTCCAACGTTTGGCTTAGAACCTTGTCATGCTTGGTATTGCAAGTGCACATTGAAATAATACTTATGAGGGTTTCTGTCTCTTCTCCCCCGCCCCAGTCATGAGTTCTAGATTCTCATCACCCTCTGGGTGAAAATGTCTTTCCTCACATCCCCTCTGAACCTTTGCCCCTTACCTTAAATCATGTTCCTTGGTCACTGATCCCTTCATCAAGGAAAAGGTTTCTTCCTGTCTATCCCATCTATTTTATACATCTGAATCATGTCTTCTCTCAATCTCCTCTCCAGTATGGATAAAAAGGAACCCAGTCTGTCCAATTTGTCGTCATAACTGAAACTGTTCAAAGCAAGAAGCATCCTGGTAAACCCTTCTGTACCCTCCTCAGTGCTATCACATCTGACTATAACTTGGGTTCCAAAACTGCGCACACTGCACCAGCTGTGGCTAACTAATGTCTTATACAGTTTAAGTGTGGTGCTGGAAAACACAGCAGGTCAGGCAGCATCCAAGGAGCAAGAGAGATGATGTTTCAGGCAAAAGCCCTTCATCAGGAATGAAGCTGTGAGCTGAAGAGGCGGTGAGATAAATGGGTGGGGGGAGGGTTGGTGGGACTGGATGATGTTGGGGGGGGAAGGTAGCTGACAGCGCAATAGGTGGTTGGAGGTGGGGGGTAATGGTGATAGGTTAGAGGGGAGGGGGAGCGGATAGGTGGGACGGAAGATGGACAGGTGGGACAGGTCATGAGAGTGATGCTGAGCTGGAAGGTTGGATCTGGGATGAGGTGGGAGATGGGGAAATGAGGAAACTGTTGAAATCCACATTGGTGCCCTGGGATTGGAGGGTCCCGAGGCAGAAATTGAGGCATTTTTTCTCCAGGCGTTGGGTGGTGAGGGAATGGCGATGGGGGAGGCCCAGGACCTGCCTGTCCTCAGTGGAGTGAGAGGGGCAGTGACATTATGACGCCAACAGTTCATCAACTTCAACATATTCTGATCTTAAATTCACCTGGGCCATCTTTGACACCTCCCTCCCCTTCCTGGACCCCTCCATCTCCATCAACAATGATTGACTCAACACTCGCATCTTCTACAAACCCACCAACTCCCACAGCTACCTGGATTACACCACCTCCCACCCTGCTGCCTCTAAAAATGCTATCTCTAATTCCTAATTCCTCCGCCTCCACCGTATCTGCTCCCGGGTGGACCAATTCCACCACAGAACGCACCCAGATGGCCACCTCCTTTAAAGACTGCAATTTGCCCTCCAGCGCATCTCATCCATTCCTGCACCTCCACTCTCGAACTCCACCACTCCAAATCCAACAAGGACAGGGAACTCCCGCCAGGTTCTCGCCTTCCATCCCACCAACCTCCATATACATCGCATCTTCCTCCGCAATTTTGGCTACCTACAAATGGACCCCACCACCAGAGATAAATTTCCCTCCCCATCCCTATCCGCTTTCTGTAAAGACCGTTTCCTCCATGAATCCCTTATCAGGTCCACGCCCCCCACCAACCCACCACCCCCCACCTTCCCCTGCCACCACAGAAATTGCAAAATCTGCGCCCACACCTTTCCTCTCACCTCCATCCAGGGCCCCAAAAGAGCTTTCCACATCCATCAGTGTTTCACCCGCATTTCCACACATGTCATTTACTGTATCCATTGCTCCTGATGCAGTCTCCCTCTACATTAAGGAGACAGGATGCCTACTCAGAGAACTTCAGAGAACATCTCTGGGACACCCGCACCAACCGACCCCACTGCGCTGTGGCCGAACACCCCCCTCCGCTGACGATGTGCAGGTCCTGGGCCACCTCCATTGCCACCCCTTAGCACTCGATACCTGGAGGAAGGATGCCTCGTCTTCTGCCTCGGGACTTTCCAACTACATAGCGTCAATGTGGATTTCACCAGTTTCCTCATTTTCCCCCCCCCCGACATTATCCCAAATCCAACCTTCCAACTCTGTACCGTCCTCATGACCTGTCCCATCTGTCCATCTTCCTTCTCACCTATCTGCTGCTCCCTCCCCTCTGACCTATTACCATTACCCCGACCTCCATCCACCTTTCGTACTCTCAGCTACCTTCCCCCCAGTCCCACCCACCACCCCCCACTCCCCTCTCATTTATCTCACCACCTCCTCAGCTCCCGACCTCATTTCTGATGAAGGGTTTTTGCCTGAAATATCGACTCTCCAGCCCCTCAGATGCTGCCTGACCTGCTGTGCTTTTCTAGCATCACACACTCAATTCTAACCTCCGGCAGCTGCAGTCCTCACTTACACCACTTATCCAGTTCCAGCTTAACCTCCCAGCTCTTAAACTCTCTGCCTTGGTTAATAAAGGCAAGTACACCATATGCCACTTTAATCACTTTCTCTACCTGTCCTGATTCCTTAAGGACCGCTGGAGATGCACCCCAAGGTCCCTCTGATCCTTGGTCTTCCCAAGGTCTGGTCATTCCCATAAAATCATAGAATCCTTGCAGTATGAAAGCAGACCATTCAGCCCATTGAGGCCACACTGACCCTCTGAAGAGCATCCCACCCAAACCCATCTCCCTCTCCTATCTCTGTAACCCTGCATTTCCCATGGCCAGTCCATCTAACCTGCGCCTCTTTGGACTGTGGAAGGAAACCGGAGCACCTGGAGGAATCGCATGCAGACACGGAGAATGTGCAAACTGTATATCCTCACAATTTGTTTGACCTATCCAAATACATCACCTTTCATTTATCCAGATCAAGTCCAGAAAGACTTGATCCTAGGATCTTAAAAGAGGTTGCTCATGATTTGGTAGACAAGTTGGTGTTATCTAAAATTTCCTCGATTCAGGAAAGGTTCCATCTAACTGGACAGTAGCAAATATCTCCCTGTTCAATGATTTGTAATGAATGAGTGAAGGTTGGGTACAGTGAGGGAGTAGGCCGGCAGTAAGTGGATAAGACTTAGCGTGGGACAGAGGTTGAATTCAAGGGAAGTTGTTGGTGATTCAGGGGTATCAGGAGAGATCACTGGGGAGTCTGGAGTCAAGGACAGATAGTTGGAAGGGGTTGGGTTATGTCCAAGGACATTAGGTGTGGCACTCAGAGGGTTGGGGGATGGGGTCAACTGAGGTTGAGTAGTTGTGCCTGGGGGGAGGGATTGTATACGTAGGTGAACTCTCAGTTGATTTGGGAACCTTTTACAGAGGCTCTGAGATGCTGAGTCACTATCCATTGTTTAGACTTCCCAAACAGTTCCCACAGAGACAACTGTGTCAGGACCTCCAAAAGTTCCCAATGTGTAATTCCTATATGCATGCTGCCTAGTTTTATACTGTTTAATCAATAAAATTGGAAGCTTAGGAACATAATGTACCTCAATGTCAGCTTATTATGTAAATTTTTAAAAGTGGCATTTAATTCGGTGTGTGCACAGATTGACTAGTTTCTGAATGTTGACATTTAATAGTCCAGCAGGGAAGGGGTTAAGCACTTGTATAATGTTAATCATTAACTACGCATCCTTGATAAAAGCAAAAATTAATTTAGTACATCACAAAATTAAACTTTTATTTGCATAAAGCTTTGATTTCCAGAGTTAGTTAATTTTCATGTCAAAATAAATGGTACAACACCAATGTGATTTAAGAAATAACTCCAGAGTAGGTCCATTTAATTATTGGAGAGAAATTAGTCTGAATCAGCTGTCTAGAGGGGCTGGTGTTCATCATTTGGTAAATGATTCATGCGTACAAGTGAGTATGATGTGCAAGATTTGATCTTTAAACCCAATCCTCAACATGGCAACATGTGTCATAAGCGCATTAATTCTCCAATGAAACTTCAAGTCTTCTAGGAGTAGCTATTTCTGAGTAAATTGTTGCATATATAAATATTAATGCTGATGCTCCTTAACCTAAGAAGTTGTAAGTTTGGTAACCGTTAAATTTGCCATGTTTCAATTAGGTTTAAATGTTAGTAGCTCAATAAGTAGAGGTATAGATGGACACCTCCCTCCTGTAAGATGCATTCCCTGTGCCATGTGCAAACTAAAGGACACATGGTTCCTCGACATCTGCATATGCAAGACCCACCAAGAGGTGGAACCGTTTCAGCTTGAACAGCAGTTTGTGATTGTGCAGTTTATCTGTTTCAAGTAGTCACCTCACAGTTTCAGTGAGAGATCAGGAATCTATAACCATAAATCAGTTAAAGACCAGGCAAATAGTAGTGCCCTGGGTGTATCTTGTTCTTTAACCAGTATCCAGTTCTGAAAATTGAGGCTTTGATTCCACCAGGGTTTTACCATCTGAGCCAAAACCGTGGAGGGCAGATGGGAAAAGGTCCGGAAATGGTCCTGATAACGAAAGGACATCCAGTTACTAGGAAAGTAACAAGGTGTTTCGACTTAACCACGATGCTGTGACCTTCCAAGTTGTAAAACCTTGTGATGGTGATAGCCAGAGATCATGGTGCTGTTTGATACCAATGACATCACTAGAAAGATGATGGTGCAGGCTAAAATAATGGTTTTATTCATTCATGGGAGTAGGACATCACTGGCTGGGTCAGCATCTCTTGCCCATGCCTGATGGTTAGGAGTCAACCAGATTGCTCTGAGTCTGGAGTCGCATGTACCCCAAACCAGGTGACGATGGCAGTTTCCTTAAAGGCCATTAGTGAACCAGATAGGGTTTTCTGAGGATTGACAATGTATTATTTGTAAGATTCTCAATTTCTGATTTTTGTCGCGTTCAAATTAACTGTGTCGGGACCTCCAAAAGTTCCCAATATATAATTCCTATTTCCATGCTGCCTAGTTTTATGTTGTTTAATCAATAAAATTGGAAGTTTAGGAACATAATGTACCTCATTGTCAGCTTGTTATATAAATTTTTAAAAGTGGCATTGCCATGGCAGGATTTGGAGCTGGGTCCCCTGCTCATTTAGATTAGATTAGATTACTTACAGTGTGGAAACAGGCTCTTCAGCCCAACAAGTCCACACCAACCCGCCGAAGCGCTACCCACCCATACCCCTACATTTACCCCTTACCTAACACTACGGGCAATTTAGCATGGCCAATTCACCTGACCCGCACATCTTTGTGACTGTGGGAGGAAACCGGAGCACCCGGAGGAAACCCACGCAGACACGGGGAGAACGTGCAAACTCCACACAGTCAGTCGCCTGAGTCGGGAATTGAACCCGGGTCTACAGGCGCTGTGAGGCAGCAGTGCTAACCACTGTGCCACCGTGCCGCCCACGGGTCTCTAGATTAACAGCCTAGTGATAATGCTATTAGGCCATCATCTCCCCTGTTAAAGTTATTAAAAACTAATCTCAGGATTGCTAATGTCACTCAAATGAGTTCAAAAAGAGCTGAATGTATGAGTGGGGAGATGAGCATTCCTGCAGAATGTTCAATGGGGCTGGGTTTAGAGGTCACGAGGACAGGTTGCACCTTTACAGGGCAGTATCAGCACAGAGTTTGCTGGTACACTGGGATGGAACATATCAGTGGTGGATTGGAAACAGCTGCTTGAAGTTAAATTGGGCTAGGTGCAGTGGGAGATGTCAAAGGAGAGAAAAAAAGGGTTCAGTGCAGAAGGTGAGCAGGTGTGAAGCTTCCATCTTGAGATCTTTTACTTCCCCCCCCCCCCCCCACTCTCTCTCCCTCCCTCTCTATCCCTCCCCTTTCCTCTCTTTCCCCCCCCCCACCCCCACGTCCCTCTTGCTCATGCTCTCTCTTCACTCTCGCTCGCGATGCCCCCCCACTCCCACCCCCACCCCCACCCCATGTCGAACAGCATACCATGTAGGATGTAATGGGAAAGGCAAAGTACCACTTCCTCAAAGCATATCTGAGCTTTGAAACTGCAGGGCTTTAATTAAACAGGAAATTAACATGCCCGACAGAGGCAAGGTGAACTCACGGATATTTTATAAATGCACCAAGTTAGAGGGTAACTAAGGAAAGCTGGGTGGCAGGATGTGCTGTCATAGATACAGTCAACATAGATGCAAAGGTACCTCGGTACAAAATCTTAGGTGTAAATGTTAGGTTATATATTTCAGAGGTAAAAACAGGAAGATAGATTATTATGTGAATAGCTGGAAATTGAGGGAGGTGTACACCAGTTGCTGGAAGTGCAGGTGCAGAAGGCAAACTATATAGTGAGAGGATTCGAGTACAGGAGCAAGGCTTCATCCTGAATGCCTTTTCCAGTGCTCCCACCTTGCACTGCAGTCTTCCTCTGCCCCCCCTCCCCCTCTTTTGTACCCCTCTGCTTTCCATCACCACAAGGCCATCCCTTCAGCTGCTTGGACCCTATTGTCTGGAATCTCTCTCTTACACTGAGACAATAGAGGTTATTTCCTCTCTAACCCTGTAAAACCCACCTATTTTGACCTTTGCCCTCATTTAGTTTTTCTCCTCTATTTCACCAATGTAAAGAAGGTTAGTTTCACTAAGATGGTGGAGGAATTATATCAGGAGGAAGGCTAAACAGATTGGGACTCCTACTTATGAGAGTTTAGAAGAATGCGAGGTGATTCCATTGAAACATGTCAGATTCTTAAAGGTCATGACAAAGTGCACACTGAGAAGGGTATTTCCCCTCATGGGAGAGTGTAGGACCAGAGGGCACAGTCTCCGAATAAAGGGACGCCACTTTAAGACTAGGATGGCGATCACTGAAAATGTGGGTTTGGAACAACTGAGCACCACACCAGGTAGAGAAGTCGCCAGGTCTGGAGGCGTACATCCTAGATTGCTGAGAAAGGTAAGGGAGCAAATCGCAGAGCCATTGGCAGATATGTTCCAGGCCCCTCAATACAGGAGTAGCCCCAGGGGACTGGAGGATTGCACATGTGGCACTGTTGTTTAAGAATGGGACAAAGTTGAGGGAATCAAGGGTTATGGGGAAAGGCCAGGAAAGTGGACATGAGGAATATTGGATCAGCCGTGAATTATTGTTCCTATTTCTTTTCGTCTGAGCACCGTTAGCCCAGAAATGTCTGAAGTAAATGGCATCTGTTAGACTTTCTGATCTGTGCAGCTCACAACTCCTATATTTGCTGTATGAATTAATTTTATGCTGATATTTCATTTATTTTCTCTTGCTCTCTGAACATTTCCGGCTTCTGGTGTCTTCTAAAGTCTTTGCTTTGTTAGGAAGCTCTTGTGAAAAGCTTATGTATGAGAGGGCAATCTGAGCTGATCTACCTGAAAATGCTGCATTTCATTAGGTATTGATAACATTTCTCTGGGAGTTCTGTCAATGTCCAGAAAAAGTTTTGACTGGAAAACATGAAATGGTCCAAACACGTTGGGAATTTTATTTGTATGAAAGAAATTATAATTACAAATTCGGAACTGACGCATCATTAAAACTTTGCTACCTCTTTCTGAATTAGGTCCAGCTAAGAAAAAGAAACCAAAGCTGCTGAACAAGTTTGATAAGATGATTAAGGCCGAATTGGATGCTGCTGAAAAGCTGCGCAAAAAGGTGGGCTGTAAATTCTCTACTTTATTTCCAAATGACCAAGTTACTGTGACTGGAATTGAGCTGCTATTTTAACACCAGTTGATGTACAAAAGCATAGAAAATAGGAATAGGCCATCTGACCCTATGAGCTTGCTGTGTCCTGAAGAAGGGTCACTTGACCTGAATGTTGACTGGCAGCATCTGTGGAAAAATCAGACCTTCTGAGCTTTTCCAGAAATTTGTTTTTATAACCCAGTCTAGGGTGGCTTGTCCTCCAGTTAGTTCTTCAGTATATTGACCAAGAAAACCATTTCATACACACTTCAGTAATTCCTCATCCATGTCATCGTTACTGATTAAACTCAGCTGGTCGGTTGGCAGACTAAAATCACCTGTAAATACAGCTGTGTCTGTATTGCTTGCATATCTAATTCTCTCATTAATGTCTTACCCAACATTGCCACTATAGGAGTCTATATACAAACCCCACTATCATTTTCTGCCCTTTTGTGTTTCTGAGCCCTACCCACACAGATTCCACTTCACTGGATCGATTATCATTTCTCACTGTTGCGTTAATGTCCTCTTTTACCAGCAATGCGGCTCCACTTCTGTTGCTGCTTTGTCCTTCGCAAAGGTCAATACCCTTGGAAATTCAGTTCCCATGTCTAGACACCCTGCAACCACGTCTCCATAATCCCAACTATATCATACCTGTTCACATCACTAATTCATCCCCTTCATTGTGAATTGTCTGTGCATTAAAGCAAGGCACCTGAGTCTTGCTGCCTTAATATTTTTGGTTCTGTCACGTTAGTTAGCACTGTGACTTCAATCCTCTGCCTCCCACTTTCCTTCTGATTCTGATGCTCTGGACATGATGCTATAGAAATTTGTGTGCAATTTTTTTTTCATGAGAGTGCAGCTCATTTTTTGGTGTCTTTATTTTTCTACTGTTTTGGGTAAGTAAGCTAGAATGTAAATCTATTTGTAATACCAGATTGGAAAAGTATCTGAAATTAAAGAAGTGGCGCCTAAACCCCGCCCCTAAATGAAATCTGAACCTTTGGGCACCAATTAAACCAGGCTACCTGCGACATTTTCTGTTTCTTGGTGATTGTGCAGATTGCAACAATTGCATCTTAAAGTGGAGTAGAGCAATGTTTTGTTGCTTTAACTGCTGTCTGAAAGTAGTGTCTTATGTAAATTACCAAGTTTGCTTTAAACTCTCAATCGATGACACAGTTTGTGATTCATGACACAGTGCCCGTTCTGTAAGTGCTCACCAGCAGTTGTTGTTAAAGCCCATATTTGATGGGCCATATGACCTAGCAGTGGACAACCGAATGAATAACAACCTTTTGTTTCAAAAGTTAAAATGTACTGCGCCAGATCAAAACCATCTTGAGCTTCCCATTATGAATCAAAGTTTGTTACCTCTCGATGTCTCTCTTCCAATCCAAATATGGAGGGGCAGCTTTTGCTGCCACTGTTTGCACTTTGAGTGTAATTTTGAAGAACAGTGGTCCAGAAAACCCTAATCACCTTTTGATACACCAGAGAACATTCATTCATTGATTCATTAATAAAATGGCTTTCCCGATTCATTAATAAAATGGCTTTCCCAATTCATCGACATTTTGACATTTTTGTCAAGTGATTGGTGGAGAGTGTAGTTTTGGCCACCTAACTCAAACCTTGCTGAAATGTAGTTATCCAATGGGATTGTCCAACTCCTGGATCAACTTCAGAGCCCATCCTAAAGTTCACCAGATCAGGTGATGGATTTGTTTGCAATTAATGAGAAGTATATTGCCTGGACTGGAGAATGTTTGTAACGGAGAGAGATTGGACAGGCTGGGGTCGTTCTCCTTAGAGCAGAGGTGATTGCGAGGGGAGCACGATTGAGATGTGTAACATTATGAATGGTGTAGACAGGAAGAAATTTCTCCCCTTGATGTAAGAACCAACGACCATGGGCATAGACTTGAGATAAGGGGCAATAGGTGATTAGAGGATGGTGGGAATCCAGAATTCACTGCCTACAAGGGTGATGAGAGAGAAACTCTTAACATGGACTTATTTCACTGGAGCATAGGAGGCTGAGGGGTGACCTGATAAAGTAATGAGAGGTATAGATAGGGTTGGTGGTAGTTGTCTTTTTCCTGAGATGGGGAAATTCCAAGACTATGGGACACATTTTTTGAGGAGAGAGATTTTAAAAAGACATGAGGCAAATATTTTACACAGAGGTTGGTGGTTCACAGGTGGAATGAACTTTCTGAAGAAGTGGTGGATGTGGGTACTATAACATTTAAAACGCATTTGGGTGGCTGTATGAATAGGCAAGGTTTGGAGAAATATGGGCCAGGAGCAGGCAGGTGGGACTAGTTTAGTTTGGGATTATGGCCAGCATGGACTGGTTGGAACGAAGGGTCTGTTTCCATGCTGCACGACTCCATACTTGAGTCAAGACATACAAGGCTAAGAGCCTGAAAATGGGATTTGATTAGTTAGGTGGTGGTTTTTGACTGATACAGATCCAACAGGCCCAAGGGCCTTTTTCCTCTGTTATAGTGTTAGAAGGAATGTCTGACAAATTAATACTGTTGAATCAGGAGAGATTAAAAAAAAAGCGATCTTGTATATGTTCGTAGTCAATGATGTGGGAAAGGTAAATTCACAATATTACTTCCCAGTATATTGTGAAAGCATGAAAAGAAAGACACAGGTTAATATCAGTTTAAAGTCAAGTTAGGCTGATATCAGGAAATTCTTCCCATATCAATATGTGAACTGGATTCACAGAATCATTTATGAACCAATTAGATGGTACAGTGAAAGCTGTAAGATGATTGCAGATAAATGAATGAAGATGCTTGGAATTGCCTTGAGCCATAATTTTGGTAATCCTTTTAGCGGCATATTATTGAATGCTTATGAAAATCCAATCTGGATACAGAGGGTGGTCTGTGTGTGAAATGAACTAACAGAGGAAGTAGTGGATGTAGCTATGGTTTCAACATTTCAAGACATTTGTATAGCTACATGAGTATTAGAGGATTATGGGTCAATTGCAGGCAAATGGGACCAGTTTAGTTTGGGAAAATAGTTAGCATGGATGAGTTGCACTGAAGGATCTGTATCCACGCAGTATGACTCTATAACTACAGATAGCAAGATTTAACAAGTCTGAGTAATGTGACTTTATTTAAACTTGTTGTGGAATAACTTGTATATATTGCTGTGGAATTCACAAAATATTTTCTTTCCACTATTATTAAACGTCCTCTCCCTTTCCCTTTAGGGTAAATCTGAAACAGCGCTGCAGGCATTTAATGAAATTTTGAAGAGCTATCCCCACAGTCCTCGAGCTAAATATGGGAAAGCCCAGGCAAGTAGAATATCTGTTACAAGTACGGGCATTCGATGGCTCTTATTTGTTTTATTTCTATTTTAATGTTAAAAAATGACCAAGGGGGTGTGTTCTATTTTAGTTTCTCGCCATTACCATGGGATAGATGTTTTCCCTGTTTTTCTTTTCCCCTCTTATGTAGCTGACAGTGGGGTATGATTCCATGAGCATGCCTTTCTATAATACCTCTCCAAAGTAGTTTATTCCTTCTGTAAGCCTAGAAGGTGGTGCTAGCAGGCAAGTACATTGAGGGGAGTGTGCATCCTCCCTAACCTGTCTTGAACCGATTCCCCACATGTATAGTTCCAGAATGGTAATTGAGACAAGTCATGTTCCTTGTCATAACTAAGTGCATAAGTTGATTGGATATGGTAATCGGTGAAAAACATTTCTCAGAGGGACCTCACTTCCACTACAGGTACAAAGAGCTATGTTTATGTTCAATGTCTGAATTACTGTGACGTTTTGCCAATTATCTGTAGCCCTGCTATTTTTTTAAGGGTTAGGGGGAGGGTGGATGGAAGTGGGCACAACACACAAGCTGTCTAGGGTTGAGTTGCCTGTTTTGGAGCAATAAATGGGCAGAGAGGATTTTGTTTTAAAGAAAACAATATGAGAAAGTCTGTGTTATTGGGGACTGGTACCACCGGGTGGGAGAGCGGGCTGTCACACAAGAATAGTGTGTTGTAGTGACATATCACTGTCCAGTGATGCTATGGGACACTGCCAGTATGTTTTGCAATTGTCTGTCAAGCATGGGTGTGTGACTGTGCTGCCATTTGTATGTGTTTACTTTCCCCCAGCAATACGATGCTACTCTCCATGACAAAAACATAGGTCAGAAATCATCAAATTATTCCATCATTTACTGACTTAGCTTTTAAGAACTAATTACCATGAAATGAAAGTGGGACAGGACATGTGTATGCTGTTGCTGACATCATTGTGATCGGAATGTGGTGATGTCAGGAGAGCTTCCATAGCCAAATTCTGCTGCTTATCACAGCTAGCCTCTGCACCTGTTATTTCTCAGCCCATGTAATGTTCAGACTAATCACTCTCAATATAAAAATGGACTGGTAAAGATTGGCACGAGTGACACCAGCAGCATGAATTTGATTCCTGCATCAGCTGAGGTGACCACGAAGGGCTCTCCATCTCAACCTCTCCCCTCGCCTGGAGCACGGTGACCCTCCGGTTAAATCACTGTTGGTCGTCTCTCTATCTCTTTCTGTCTCTCAAGAGAGAGCAGCCCATGGTCCACTAGGGACTATAGTGCTTTTACCTTTTCTGCTAGACATCTGTTTTGTTATGCTGTGATGCTATCAGTGTGGGTTCATTTGCCATATTTGCTGAGATTACCATGAAAGACTCTCCTCCTCAACCTCTCCTCTTGCGTGAGGTGTGGTGACCCTCAGGTTAAACTACAACCAGTCACCTCTCTCGAACAGTGCCCTATGGTCCTCTGTGATGATGTTACCTTTTTACTTTACCTCGACACTTGACCATTAACATTCATTATGGGAAATGAAAGTCACAATCTGTCTAAGTATTTTCAACAAAGATTTTATCGTTAAGAGACTCTTTTATCTCACATTGTGGACTGCTAACTGACTACAGAGAATTGACAGCATGAACGCATTCTGAAGGGTTACTGTGTATTGATGGAACTTGCAATGGACTAAGAATTGTACTGTTTAGGTTTTAATACTTTGCAATTTCTTTCAGTCTGAAGATGATTTGGCAGAAAAAATGCGAAGCAATGAGATACTTCAGAGAGCAATAAATACCTATGGAGAAGTGGCTGACATGCCGAATCCACCTGCAGACCTGGTGAAGTTAGCAATAAAACGACAAGCAAACAGACAGCAGTTTCTAGGTGAGAAATGTCATTATAAACCTTGAATAGCATGTTGAAAGTTATAACTAATTTTTGTCAAACCTCAGATTATGAAGTTCAGGTTTTTTTGATTTTCCAATTTCAAATCATAAGTCAAATTGCCAGCTCAATGTTCACTTTTCCTCTGGCAGTGCAGTTGGGTTACAGAAAAACAAAAGCTCAAACGAGAAAAGAGATTAGTAGGGCCAGCAGAGTAACTTCAGTTAGAATTTATTTCTTGTTTTGTTAACATCTAGAATAAGCCAATAAGATGTCTGGAGTTATCCCCTAGGCACACAAAGGCCAGCTCTCCATTTGCTGCTTTAATTACCTGCTGCACCTGCATGCTAACCTCTTGTGTTAAATGTGCAAGAACAGGAATACATCCAGATCTCTCCATGCAACTGCACTTTGTACTTTACGAAAAAAAAATTAAATGCCAGTAATCTTCCCCCAGAAGTAGACAACTTCAAAATGGTCCCATCTGTAATGTTTTTGCTCACTCCCCATCAATGCAGGCTATGTCCTCCTCACAGCTTGCTCACCCTTGTACTGAGTTCAGCATCGTGTTTGAAATGCAAAGCAGCCATGAAGACTTCTTGGGGATGAAGTTGGGGTTGACTGTTGTAAAATGAGCAGAATTGTTAATAGGTGATGTTCAAATAAGAAATTGGAAAGCTGTAAAACCAGTTGCAACCCCTAAAGGGGAAGCAGCTGCAAATGTGTTGCTGGTCAAAGCACAGCAGGTTAGGCAGCATCTCAGGAATAGAGAATTCGACGTTTCGAGCATAAGCCCTTCATCAGGAATAAGAGAGAGAGAGCCAAGCCGGCTGAGATAAAAGGTAGGGAGGAGGGACTAGGGGAGGGGCGATGGAGGTGGGATAGGTGGAAGGAGGTCAAGGTGAGGGTGATAGGCCGGAGTGGGGTGGGGGCGGAGAGGTCAGGAAGAGGATTGCAGGTTAGGAGGGCGGTGCTGAGTTGAGGGAACCGACTGAGACAAGGAGGGGGGAGGGGAAATGAGGAAGCTGGAGAAATCTGAATTCATACCTTGTGGTTGGAGGGTTCCCAGGCGGAAGATGAGGCGCTCCTCCTCCAGCCGTCGTGTAGTTGTGTTCTGCCGGTGGAGGAGTCCAAGGACCTGCATGTCCTCGGTGGAGTGGGAGGGGGAGTTAAAGTGTTGAGCCACGGGGTGATTGGGTTGGTTGGTTCGGGCGGCCCAGAGGTGTTCTCTGAAGCGTTCCGCAACCTCATTTTTTACTAAAGGGGAAGCACTCCAGTTGTCTCAGAATAAACCCTGGCTAAGTGAAGAGACAGGCAACAACATTCAACTCAAAGATAAAAGCATACAGAAATACCGAGTAACACTGGGGTGAATGAGGATGTTGCAGAGAGCAGCAAAAGGTGAAAAATCAGATAGGAAGGGCTATAAGCAGGAAATATCTTCTAATGAATTGCAAAAGATTTTAACAACAGCAACTTGATTTTTTTTACAACAGTGTTAAGGAATAGAGCCTGTCAGAATTAATGTGAACCCCCTCAAACTGTTAATGCTGATATTGTCAATGAAATTGAAGTGAGCGTGCTGAGTTGAAAGTGAGTCAGCACTTACAAAGAAGAGGGTATCCTTACACATTCTTAAGAAGCTAATATCAAATCATGGTCAGGAGCTCCCCAAAATGAACGCAAGCCCTTGTTCCACTCTGCAATGAGATGATGGCTGGTCAAAGCCCTAACTCCATCAACCTGCCTTAGCTCTGTATTGCTTCACAATTCTGTTAAACATAACAGTCTCTGATTTAAAATTAACAGTTGATCTAGCATCAGTTGCAATTTTCAGAAGAGATTTCCCAGGTTAGTTCATAAGAAACAGGAGCAGGCTGTTCAGCCCCTTGACCCTGTTCCAATATTCATTGGGTTCATGGCTGATCCGATGTTCTTCACAACTACGTTCCAGCCTCTTCCCTGTAACTCTTAATTCCCTGATTGATCTCAAATCTTTCCATCTAGCCTTAAGTATACACAAGGGCTTTGTACCCACAGCTCTCTATGGTAGGAATTTTTCTCCTCCTCAGTCTTAAATTGGTGCCCTTTTATTCTGTGACTATGCCCTCTGGTCCCAGACTCTCCCATGAGGGGAAACACACTCTCAGCATTTACCTCATCAAACCCCTTAGGAATCCTGTGTGTTTCAGTGAGATCACCTTTCATTCTTCTAAACTCTAATAGTAGAGCTCCAACCTGTTTAGCCTTCATTCATTAGATAATCTCTCCATACTGGGGATCATCCTAGGGAACCTTCTATGAACTGCCTTCAATGAAATCTTTCCTTAAATAAAGGGAACTAAAACTGTTCAGTGCTCCAGATGTGGTCTCACTAGCACCTTGTGTCCCTGCTTGTGTCCCTCACTAGCAGGGACACAAGAGCTGTCCCTGCTCTTACACTCCAACCTCGAAATATGAGCCACCATACCATTAGTTCTGCCACCCCTTCCTAATTTCATCCCCGAAGTGTCTGGCTGTAATTTTTAAACCAATCCTCTAGACATCCCAAAGAGAAGAACTATATTTTCACATTAATAGTCACCTGCTAACCTTCTAAATTCCATGAATACAAACCAGGTTTTTGTAATATGACTTTATAAATTAACTCTTGAAGTTTAGCTTTCAGTCTTGTGCCTCTGTACTGCACTCTGACCAACACATTCTTCCCCCAGCACCCAGAACTGAGCACAGTATTTCCGGTGGTTCCGGCTCACACTTGCAGTCCTCATCTTTATATTCCATACTTAACTTTCTGCCTGTTTTCTGCACCTGTTTATGATATTTAATGATATGTATCTGCAGGGTTCCCAATTACCTTGGATCTCCCATTTCCAGTATTGGGAAGGTAGAGAATTTAAAGACCAATAAATAGAAGACATTTTACTGTAGGACAAACTGCTTTGCAAATTTACGCAAGATGTTTATAACAAAGAACCCACCACATGCCAGGCACCAGTCCTGTCTCTATTGTTGGTCACATTCCTTTGAAAACCATTTCATTGCAGTCAGCTGGTGAAACTTTTATTTTCTTTTTTATGCTGCTTTTACTGCCTTAAGCAGAGTAGAAGACTAAATGTGATGTGTAAAGAGCAATTAAAGACAAATATTCCAAAGATATGAAAATGACAAGTACACATGACTCGAGTGAAATAAGGTCAGTTGATTCTTAGAACTTCTGAACTGACTGTTCTTTGACTCCTGTCTATAACCCAACATTTAAGGAGCTGTGTTTCCAGTCACAGAGCTGTGATATGTCTATTTGATTTTCTGTATGTATGTGCAGGCCACATCAAACGTTCTGTGATGACCTTACAGAAGTTAGTAGATCGTTACCCAGATGATGTCACAATTAAGAATGAGCTTGGAGTAGGTTACCTCTTATTGGGAGACAATGATAATGCCAAGAATGTCTATGAAGAGGTAAGTTGTAAAAGAAATGGAATGGAATATTGGTTTTCCATTCTCGACTTTCACATTTAAAAATAATATATTCTGAAGACTCTGTACTTCCTAATGCTGAATTTGTAAATCGAATTTTCCATCATGGAACTGAACCGTGTGGATTATGAATAATGCATTCTTAATCAGTGCTAAATTAGCTGATTTAATGGGTTATTGCTATGAACACTACCTCAGCAGCCGTGAATTAGAAACCACTCGAATTAGCCTGGCATCCTTCTCTAGATCGCTTCTCAGTCACTTTTGCTGCATATGGATGGTGGGGGAATGTGGAATCAAGTTCAACTGATCATTGTGCTAGAATTCATTGAGTAGCTCAAGCATAAAGGCATTTGATCATTTGGACAACAAACAAGAGGGTTAGAATTAGAATTCTATTTTATTGTCGTGTGTCTTCAAGTACATGAGTAAGTGGAAAGTGTACAATATCACCATTCCCAGCCCCATCTTTGCTACAGAGGTACTCGGGTACAAAACCTTACGTACAAAGTTGAAAATACATGGTACTCTGTGCTAGCTTGAGGTCAGCATCTTCAGGAAGGGAACAGTGAGCAGTGCAAATACCATAATTCCTAAAGTCCCCTCATCCCTCTGTAGATGCACAGAAATGTTAATAACTATTAAGAAGATGAAAGAAAATTTAAAGAGCAGTTCAGTGTCAATCCAATCGTGGTTTTTCATGTTGTTCAAATGTTATTTATCTTCTTTATTGCCATTTAAATTCAGTATTGAATTTAATGTTGATAGACATAAGAATGTTATTCAGACACACTGAACTGGATTTCCATCTTTGAGTCACAAGATTGCTGCAATGTTGTGGATTGCTGCTTGTTGACATGTTCATCCAGAGAAATTGGATCAGCTGTCGGATGAGCTAATGCCAAGGTTGCAGAGTTAAAAAGCCAATTTCCATTATTTGAGACGTTGTCGTAGTCTGGAGATGAGGCCCCCCTCAACAATCAAGCAGTACTCACCTTCCACTCCAATTTCCCCTTCTACTCCTTAACCTCCTCAACACATCTCCCCCCACCAAAGTATCCAATCTAAGTGTCATTCACAGAACTGTACAGTTTCACTGACCCCTGCAGCACCCTACACCTCTCTAATATTCGCGATAAACCACATCCAAGCTCTATAATAACATTTGCCAGTCTTGAAAAAGCTTGAATATCAGATAAAATAAACAAACATGACTTGAATAGTCTCATAAAGGCCATTCCACCGTCCCCCACCTTAAGAGCTAAAATCTAACAAAAAGAATCAAGCTCACGTATCTGTGAACAGTGTGGTGCCCAAACTATTGCCGTACAAAGCGTTTCACACCGTCTGACTGATGTCTACTTGCCTGATGAATTTATAGCTCATTCAGAGGGTTGCTATAATGAATAATTACATATTTTAAGCGAGAGGGGTCATAAACCAGGGCAAAAAAACATAAACCGAGATTTTAGTTTATATTTGAATTGTTTAATTTGAAGCCAGATTTTATGATGCACAAGTATAAATGGGAGATTTTGTAAGGAGCTGTGTTTCCTGTCATAAGCCTTTTCTACAGCCAATCAGAAATAAGTGCAAGAAATAACTACCCTGTACTTGGAGAAACGATGAGCTGCCCAGGGACCAGCGCCTGCAGTGTCCCTGAGTTCAGAGGCCGGAGAGTTGAAATTTTTCCTCATCTGTCTTGAGTCGGTGCCCCTTTATTTCAGACTATGCTGCTTGGTCCTTGACTCTCCCATGACGGGAAACATGTTGTCAGCATTTATCCTGTCAAGCCTCAAGAATCGTCTATGCTTCAATGAGATCACCTTACTCTTCAAAAGTTCAATGAGTAGAATCCCAACCTGTTCAGCTTTTGTTCATAAGACAGTCACTCCATAACAAGAATCATCCGAGTGAGCCTTCTTTTAGCTGCTTCCAATGAAATAATATTTGAATTTGAATTGAATTTATTGTCACGTGTACCGAGACACAGTGAAAAGCTTTGTCTTGCGAGCAATACAGGCAGATCACAGAGTTAAGTAGCATAGGTAAACGGCGGCAAAAACAAAAACACAGGTACAGGCGAATGTTTGTGAGTCCATTCAGTATTCTAACAACAGTTGGGTAGAAACTGTTGTGAAACCGGCTGGTGCATGTGTTCAGGCTTCTGTACCTTCTCCCCGATGGTAGAGCTTGGAGAAAAACATTACCAGGGTGGGATGGATCTTTGAGAATGCTGGCGGCCTTTCCTTGACAGCGGGCCTGGTAGATGGATTCTGTAGATGGGAGGTTGGCCTTTGTGATTGTCTGAGCCGAATTCACCACTCTCTGTAACTATCTCTGATCTTGAAGGGTACAGTTGCCATACCAGGTAGTGATACATCCAGACAATATTCTTGATGGCACACCTCTAAAAGTTGGCGAGGGTATTTGCTGTCATGCCAAATTTCCTCAGCTGCCTGAAGAAGAGGAGATGTTGGGCCTTTGTAAACAATGCGCCCACGTGAAAAGTCCAAGAAAGCTTGTTGTGGACGATCACTTTCCCAGGAGCTTGACACTCTCCACTCATTCCACCTCTGTGCTGTTAATGTGTAGGGGGGGGCATGAGTAACATCCTGCTGAAAGTTCCTTGGTTTTGCCGGCATTGAGAGCTAGATTACTCTCAGTGTGCCATTTTTCAGGTCTTCTATCTCTGTTTTGTCCCATTTGAGATTCGACCCACAATGGTGGTGTCATCAGTGAACTTGCAAATTGCATTAGTCTGGTATTTGGCGATGGGTATACAGTGAGTACAGTAGGGGGCTGAGTACGCAGTCCTGGGGTACTCCAGTGTTGAGTATTAGTGAGGATGAAATATTGTCCCCAATCTTCACTGATTGTGGCCTGTGGGTCAGGAAACTGAGGGTCCAGTTGCAGAGAGTGGGGCTTAGTCAGAGACCACTAGGTTTAATAATCAGTCTCGAGGGGATAATAGTGTTGAAGGTTGAAATGTAGTCAATAAATAAGATTCTTACATGGCTGGTTTTGGTGTCAGGATGTTCTGGGGAGGAGCCATTCCTTAAATTACTGCAGATGTGGTCTCCCCAGCACCTTATACAGTTGCAGTGTGACTTCTCTACTCTTATACTCCAACCCCCTAGAAATAAGAGCCAACATTCCATTAGCCGCCTTGATGACGTGCTGTCCCTGTTTGTGTGCTAGCTTTCTGTGTTTCATGCACTAGTTCACCCAAGTCCCTTTGTGTTAAAGCATTCTGCGATTTTTCCTCATGAAAATAAAACTTCTCTTTTGTTCTGCCTTGCAAGATGATAAACTGTATCTGTCTTGCAACCTACCTCTTTGCCTATTTTGTGTCAGATGGAAATTTGGCTCTAGTACATTAACTTGCTTCCTCTAAATCATTAATACATATTGTAAATGGCTGCGGTCCCAGCACTGATCCTGGTGGAACCCACTGGTTACAGGTTACCAACCTGGAAAAGAATACTTTATTCCCACTCACTCATCAGCCAATTTTCTATCCACGCCAGTGTACTACCTCCAACACCACAGGCTCTTATGACATAACTTGTTGTGAGGCACCTAGTCCCAACCACCATTTTTAATGTCCAGTGATTGCACTTTGACCTAATGTTTGGACAGAAAAATCCAGGTTATAGAAATCTAATTGTCAGTTACAAATCAGACCATGGTATGCAACAAATAACACAGTCACCATTTTCAACGATGCATATAATCAGTCTGCTCTGCTGAATAAGGATTCACTTTGTCTATGCTTTGTGGAGAAAGAGCACGTCATTAAATGTAGAGACACTAAATTAAAATTATGTATAACTCAAGGCTGTTGCATACATCAGAAGTATTTGGCAAATTGTATTCAGTTTTTATGAGTAAATAATGTAAATAATATTAGTTTCCTGCATTCTAGGCATTGAACAAGATTATGAAGAAACCTGGCTGTCTCCCTTTCTCAAACAATATTTACCAGATACGTCTTCAGTAGATAATGCTCTGAAATAACCCAGTGTTGGGCACAAAGCCAGAAAACTTAGAATGAATGGAGTCACAGAGTGAGCGCGCAAGCCAGACTCTGGAGAGAAAAGAAATTGGGTCCATTTCCATTCTCTCAAATTCTTCCAGATAGTGTTGCTTAGAAACAAAGGTGGCCTCTGTCTAGACTGCCAATCAAACAGTGCCAAACCAGTCTCATAAACAACAAATTTTCAGCTGTTTGTTGTCAAAAATTCCATTGCCATGGTTCTCATCGGGATCATAACCATGCTGCCTCTTGGTTCTCATTGACCCTGTATTCTCACAGGTCAGGAGCAGAATTGCATGGTGTCCCTGAATACAAAGGTCAATCTAGAACTGGAGTTAACCTATGGTATTCTGCATCCACAGCTTCTGCTTTAATGGAAACTGCTTTTTTTTCATAGTTTCAACATCCACATTCAGCAGTGCAACGGTTAATATCACTGTTCCATCCTCACTGACTTCGCATCGCCTTGTCCGTTTTGGATTTGCATTCAATGCATTCTATTTCCATGAAAAAAATGAGATGAATTTTTAATATCCCATCAAAATTAAATTTACCAAATAATTGTTTCTTCCACAGTTTAGCTATTGACCAAGTATAACAAGATGAGTTCACTATCTCTCAACTGTCAACTTTTACAAATCTGAGTAACAAAAAATGCATTCAGTAAGTTTGACTTGCATGGAGAAAGTTATTCTCTCGATCCCCACTAGTCATAGAGATATACAGCACAGAAACAGACCCTTCAGTCCAATTCGTCCATGCTAAGTGGATATCCTAAATTAATCTTGTCCCATTTGCCAGCATTCGGCCCATATCGCTCTTAAACCCTTCCTATTCATATACCCATGCAGATGCCATTTAAAAGTTGTCATTGTACCAGCCTCCACTACTTCTGCTGGCAGATCATTCCATGCACGCACCACTTTCTGTGTGAGAAAGTTATCCCTTGGGTTCCTTTTAAATTTTCCCCCCTCTCACCCTAAACCTATGCCCTCTAGTTTTTCACTAATTTCAATGATAATGAGCATTGAGTAAGAGGACCCACATGACAGTGACAGTAAAACAGAGAGAGTCTTGTGTGGCGCTGTGCGCTCTCATTATATTCCCTAATGACTTCCCTCTTCAATGATCTCTCCCATTGCTGAGACTCTCAGCTCCTGCTCTCCACTCAGCTAGGTTAGCACACCTAACTTAGAAAGGTTAATTTGATACAGATTAATTATATTAAAGTAAAGAAAATCATCAAGAACTGTTCTGTTTGAAGGGCAGCTCAGTTTGATTAAACAGTTCAGTAAAGGCCCCAGGAAGATTTCAAAAAGCAGTGAAACTGGGGATAATGTGATGTGTTGTTACAGGTTCTGGCCCTGGCTCCAAATGATGGCTTTGCTAAAGTTCATTATGGATTCATCCTGAAAGCTAGGAATCAGATAGCTGAAAGCATTCCATATCTAAAGGTAAGCACTGCACTAGTTAGGTTAACTAATGCTGAGCTGATTGTTGCACCATATTTAAACATCAGAACCTAAACCGGTTAATGAAATGCAAGGTATATTCCTGGAATGAGCAATAAAGCTGGTTAAAGTGGCCGTGATCGTTCTGAAAGTAAAAGCAACGCTAATTCAACAATTAATGCCAAATCCAAATTTGTATTACATTGCCCAGTTCAATATTACATTCGATCAATTTTTTGATCTGCTTAAAGCTACTTCAGATGCTATATTCGCAATAACCCAAAGCCTTACAGCTATCGTTGGTGTTTGTGATAAATATTTGTTGAACCACACAGAATCTATTAGCCTTTTCACAAGAATACATTATGTATTAGCAGAATGTTGCAGACTGTTCTAATCTGCTTGGTGTTGTTCATTGCTTATATTACTGTGTTCTAAGAGGTAAGGAAAGACATTTCATTTTCAGTCTTATTCAAATAGGAGGGGGCTTGATCTCCATCGAAATGTAAAGCTGATCGCACAAATGGAAGTTCAGAGGATACAAGGAAATGCTGTGTGTTATAGTTAACTGTAAGATTATTCTTTCAGAAAAAGGCTGAGAAATGCAGGAAACCTATCCTTCCATCATGTGGTGCTGCTGCATTTCAAGTTGAGCCAGATTTAATTTCCATGTCCTTGCTGAGTTTTGGGACAGCATTCTAAATGTGTTTTTGCAAGATTGCTATTTGCTCTCATTGTGCTGAAGATGGTTAATTCAGGGAACGGTTTGCAATGAAATAGAAAAAACAAGATAGACACAAAGTCAGGTGTATCTGTCCGAGTGAGTAATGAGGAATGTATCTGCTGTGTGTTGGCTTTGTGACGTAAAGATTTTTGCAACATCCAATTTCTGCAGGAAGGTTTATTATCCGGGGAGCCAGGGACTGATGATGGTCGTTTTTACTTCCACTTAGGAGATGCAATGCAGCGAGTGGGCAATAAAGAGGTGAGTATGGCTGCACATTCTTACTTTATAAACGTGGGTCAATAGAATTTGGTTTGCAAAAAGCCTTGATTAAGATCATAAATGTATTTCTTCCACAATGCTGTGTTGTTATACTAAGATAAATGGAAATAGTTCATGGAAATACTACATCATGAAAGAGGCTTTTAGTAAAAACTAGCCAACTCAGAGTCAGAGGGTTAACCTTCCAGTTAAAATTTAGAATATATATTCTAAATTTTATTTTACTATTACTTTCCTGTATTATCTTTTGAAATATGTCAACATATTTCTTTTGCTGTTATTTTTCTCTCTCTCTCTCTCCCCCTCTCTCTCTCTCCCCCCCCCCCCCCCCTCTCTCTCTCTCCCCTCCCACCCCTTCCCTTCCATACTTTTAATGGCTTGTCCTTTGATATTAAAAAGTACAGTGCTACAAAGTAATATTTAGGATTTTTCAATCAGTTAAAATCCAAATTCTCTCTCCAAGCCAATTTCAATATTTGTTCTGCATCAGCAGTAGAAGTGCAACTTAATAAGTGAGCTCCAGGTGAGAGTTTAATCTTGTTTACTTCATCAAAACAAAACTGATAATTTTTTTGCTGTTGACCGAAAAAATTTATGGTCAACTTGTGAATAGATTATGTGCAGAGAGAAATTAACCAATCTGTAATTAGTGACACAAAAGGATTTTAAAATGTAGTTTTGACTGTTCAGAATATTTTGGTAGCATTATATTTTTACTGTAAAACAGTGCAGTCATCAGCGAAGGGGCTAGTTGTCTAGTAGAATGGTAGACCTGCTGACAGTCTCTGGTTCTGATGAATGATATGGTTTCACTGGTTTATTTGATCTCCAGGCGTACACATGGTATGAACTGGGACATAAAAAGGGACATTTTGCTTCAGTGTGGCAGCGCTCACTCTACAACGTGAATGGTCTGAAAGCTCAGCCTTGGTGGACAACAAAAGAAACAGGCTATACTGAACTGGTGAAGGTATGTGTGTTCACTCACTAACAACAGGCTATACTGAACTGGTGAAGGTATGTGTGTTCAGAATAATCACTCACTCACAACAAACAAAGTTTGCATTTGTTTAGTGCCTTTCAAATAGGAAAATGTTAGTGTGTGTCACCTGGAAGAATAATGAAACAACTTAGTGCTGAGCCAAAGTTGAAGTTATTAGACAGGGTGACGGTAAGTTTGGCCTGACAGGTAGGTTTTTAGTTTAAAGGTAGGTGAAAATGTTTATTTGGTTCATCTAGTCTAATCTTTTTTGAGCACCTGACCTGTGGCCTTGAGTGCTATGACATTTCCCGTGCTCATTTAAATACTTTTTAAATGTCTTGTAGGTTTCTCTGTCTCTCCCACCCTATTAGGCAGTGACTTCAGAGTCAATATTTCAAATCGAATGACCCTTTCTCAGAACGGTCTGAGGAAGGCTCTCTCGACCTGATATGTTAACTCTGATTTATCTCCACAGATGCTGCCAAACAGGTGCTATTCCAGCAACTTCTGCTTTTGTTTCTGATTGACAGTATCTGCTGCTCTTTCGGTTTTTATTCAACATCCTAATGAAAGTTGGTTGAATTTGTGTTCAGCAGCTGTGACGCCTTCTGAGGTTGAATAGTCAGTTTGTGTTTATAGATTCAGTCACCGAGAAACTTAGGACAACAAGGAAATGGACCTTACCATTTCTGCAGACGACACATGAAAACTGCCTGGATTTCTTTCCAGTATAAGGAAAATTTCCAGATATCATCTCCTGTAACTCCCACTGCCTTGGAGTTAACACAGCTCTCACATGCTGTTTGTAATTAGTTCAGCTGAGAGTTATAACATGGAACTATCTCTGCAGGGTTTTCTGATGTCGCTGCACCCAGCCAGACGATGTAATTTAAATGGAAAATAATTGCTCTCTCCTTCTAATTAAAAATCGATCCAAAACGAAGGCCAACCACTCTCCTTGCTCTTGTCACAGAAGCTATAATTTTTCACACCCAGAGAAGATGTGTTTGTGTTTTCTGAGGCTTACTGAATTTCAGATGATGATAATGATCATCTCTCAGATAAGTTGCCTGACTGCAAGTTATTGAACTCATGAGAAGTAAGGTGTCTTTTGGGAGTCATGTTTAAAAAGCTTTTTTTCCATTTTTCAAATATTACAGTTCATTCCAAAATGTAAAACCTCATTCATGATTTTTAAATATTGCTGGCATCCCCCTTTTTCTATGCTACATTGTAGATAAAGTCATTATTTTGCGTGTCTAGACACACTGTTGTGCCTAATGCTCCCATTATCCTGATGAAAATGTGCTCTCTGTTCTGTGATCTTAAACTGCATTCTGGAATTGGTGTGTTCAATTTCTTAGAAAATGTATTACGATTGCTTTACTGTTGATTTGTGTATCCCTGTGCATAAAATCTATCATACCATGTCTATCTTAATGGCATTATCCACCTGCATTCAAACTTCAAGGAAGTGATATATTTGATTGTTTAGTTCTGTATGTTTATTCACCTTGTTTACTGTTGTTCCATTTATAGTACAATTTTTATTCTCTTTCAAAGATTCTCTTTATATTTTCTCCATTTCATTTTTTGGGTTTATTCAGATTTTAGGGGCAACTGTTTCATTCTCACTAATTCGTGCATTGGATGAGTCAAAAAGTGTGGTGCTGGAAAAGCACAGCCAGTCAGGCAGCATCCAAGGAGCAGGCGAGTCAACGTTTTGAGCATAAGCTCTTCATCAGGATTGTGGAGGGAGGGGGAGCCCAAGGAGGCTGAGAGGTAAATGGGAGGGAGATAGGGCTGTGGGAAAGGTAGCTAGGAATGCAATAGGTGGTGGGGATGAAGATGATAGATCGGAGAGGAGGGTGGAGGGGATAGGTGGGAAGGAAGATAGACAGGGAGGACAGTGCTCAAAATGTCAATGCTCCTGCTTCTTGGATGCTGCCTGGCCTGCTGTGCTTTTCCAGCACCACACTTTCTGACTCTGATCCCAGCATCTGCAGTCCTCACTTTCTCTTCATGTATTGGATGAAGCTGTCATATAGTAACATTATCTTCTGTATTGATTTTGATTACTGGGGTACTCTGACACACTCAGAAGCAGAATTAGAAGAATTCTTCAATAATTATTGACTGTCTATTAAATTTTAGAGTCGCCCAGAACTAGAGGGCATAGGTTTAGGGTGAGAGGGGACAGATATAAAAGGAACCTAAGGGGCAACTTTTTCACCCAGAGGGTGGTACGTGTATGGAATGAGCTGCCAGAGGATGTGGTGGAGGCTGGTACAATTGCAACATTTAAGAGGCATTTGGATGGGTATATGAATAGGAAGGGTTTGGAGGGATATGGGCCGGATGCTGGCAGGTGGGACTAGATTGGGTTGGGATATCTGGGTCAGCATGGACGGGTTGGGCTGAAGGGTCTGTTTCCATGCTGTACATCTCTATGACTCTGCATACCACAAGGCATCCTTCAGATTGAGGTCACAGCTACTGCTTTATCACTGCATTTTCACATAAGTAGAATATTTTAACCGGACTATTATTACCCAACTCTTTGATTGTATCTAGAACATATTACTTTAAGAAATTATTCTGGGTGCGCTCTGAAGAACCCAGTTTTGAGCTCCATTTGCCAATCTGCTTCACCTGATCTACATATAGGTTATAGGGTTACCTTTCTTACATGCTCTGTTATGTCTTGTATTGCACTCCACTCTATACTGGAACTATTGTAGATGGGCCTCTAAACTACGCTTTCAAGTGACCTTTCCGATGTTTGTATTTCTACCCTTACTCTTACAAAATGAAGTAATGCCTCATAGATACCTCAGCACCTTCTCAAAAGTATCTCTCTGTAAGTTTCAATTTAATTTTAACCTTATTTATTCACCAATTCTTGTGGTTTCATGTGCCTTCTTTTCCACCTTGTAGAAATATATTTATTTTATGCTCACTACATCTCGTGCTTCAAAATTTCCCGTTGCTCATCTGTTGGCTAAGTTATTTGCACAGTTAATTTGTTTCATTCTTTTTTTATTGCCATCGTCATTTTATTGGTTTCATGTTGTTGCTGTACATTGCACATAATAGATCTTTCTGACACTGCTTAGACTTGAGTAACTGCTTTCTTGAATTGTAATATTGCTGTTGAGGAAGAAATATTTCTGATATTTACCCTTGGCTGTGGAGGGCTAGTTGTTCTGTTGAGGGCTACAAAATCTGATGTCTAAATTTCAATAGCTTTTCTTTCTTTATAGACTCTTGAGAGGAATTGGAAGTTGATTCGTGATGAGGGTCTGGCTGTTATGGATAACGAAAGGGGATTTTTCTTGCCAGAAGATGAAAACCTGAGGGAAAAAGGTGACTGGAGCCAGTTTACACTTTGGCAGCAAGGTAATATCTCATTATGAGGATATCACTATCAGAGATGAGTGACATTACTGTTTTTTTTTAATTTTTTCATGGTGTGGACATCATTGGCCTCTAGACTACCAATCCAGTGACATTACCACGATGCACCCCTTTCTTATTGCAACCTATTGCACATGAATAATATGTAAAATTAAACTTTTTTTTCTGACAAGTAACCAGATAAAGAGGAAACGTGATAAACTATTGCTTTCTTAAATCGCATGCAGTTTTGAATAAATCAAATTCAAGATAAACTTGCTTTTCATTTTGTTAATCCCTCAGCACGTGTTGTTAAGTCCATTATTAGTTTGCTTTTTTTATGAACTGTGGGTAAATATCTGGATAAACTTTCATGTACATTACAGTAAAAGTGGAATGTTTTCAGTTCAATCTAAAAGCTTCCTCTCTTCACACCCTTGAAGCATTAACCTGATGCTGAAGGTACAGTTTCTGAGATGTTAATGCAATCTGATACATAAAATCCTACAATGCTGCAGTGCAAAAGGAGGGCCTTTGACCTATTGTGTCTGTATGGCTCCGAAATGAGCTACCCAGCTCATCCCATTCTCCCATCCTGACTCTGTTAATTCATCACTTCAAATATATTTCCAGCTGTCTTTTCAAACCTAGTGTAGGATCCATCTCCACCACTCTCCCAGGCAGCGCATTCCAAATCTTAACCATGCTCTCAGTAAAGACGTTCCTTTGTGTTGCCAAATTCCGTACAGACGCAATCTGCAAGTTTGCTGATGTCACCACCACAGTAGGCTGGATATCGAGCAGTGATTACTCAGAAAACAGGCAGGAGATAGAGGTCTTGGTGCCGTGGTTCGTTGACGATAACCTCTCTCTCTCAATGTCGGCAAAATAAAAGAACAGATAGTTGACTTCAGGAAGGAAGGAGGAGGACATTGCCCTATCTACATCAGCGGAGCTGAGGTTGAGAGGGTGGGGAGCGTCAGGTTCCTTGGAGTGACAATAACCTGTAATCTGGTCTGGACCTCCTGTGGTCAGGAAGGCACAACAACGCCTCTTCTTCAGGCAGCTCAGCAAATTCAGCATGTCCATAAGGATCCTCACCAACCCCTACAGATGCACCATTGAGAGCATACTGTCCAGGTACATAATGACCTGGTACTGCATCTGCTCTGCCCTGGACCATAAGAACCTACAGAAAGTTGTGTGCACAGCCCAGACCATCAAGGAAGCCAACTTCCCATCCATGGACTCCATTTACATTTCTCGATGCAGTAGAAAGGCTGCCAACATCAAAGACCCCTCCCACCCTAGTACTGATTTTTCCTGCAACCTCTTCCATCAGGGAGAGGATACAGAAGCTTGACCATACGCACCAGCAGGAACAGGAGCAGCATCTTCCCTGCTGTTATCAGACTGCCGAATGGAGCGCTCTGATTTCAAGACTAATGTTGATCTTGCTTTGTGCCCTCTAGCTGACAATCGTGAAATTGTGACCCTTGGTTACTGATTTCTGATTTGATAGTCAACCTGCCATGTGGAACTGTTTCACATGCTTTCTGCAAGTCTGAATATACAACATTCACAGCACTACCCTCATCCACTGCCTGTGTCACCTCACCAAAGTACTCAATTACATTTGTCAGTCATGACCTGCCCTTAACAAAGCCATGTTGATTGTTCAGTATTTAGGTTTTTTCTGTTAGTGTATATTTACATTATCCCATATTATGGTCTCCATCAGTTTTCTCACTATTGATGTCAAGCTGACAGCTCTGTAGTAGCCTGGGTTATATTTGCAATCCTCCAGTTTCTCCAAAGTTTATCCTATGTTACAAGAGAGGCCTGGAAAATTCCTATCAATGGCTTCGCGATTTGTTCCCTCACCCCTCTCTGCAATCTAAGGTGCATCCCTTCCAGGTCTGGTGACATCTCACCTTGGAGTGCTACCAGCCTTTGTAGCACCTCTTCTTTATCTATCATTGTTCTGCTCAGTTGCTCAACACCAGTGGGTCTTTGTCACCACTGCCATTGACCATAGTCATTTGTGAGCTTTGTCAGGGACTGTCAAGTTATTGTGCTGCAACATTTACTGATAGGGGATTGCACTTTGTTGCAAGCTGTTGTAACAGAAAAATCTGATGTGCTGAGGACTGGAACGTGAAATTGCTGCAGGAGGTAATGAAATAATGGGCTAAGTTCTCAGCTTCATGTCATGACCAAAGTTCCTTATCATATGACATCCTGTGACTGAAATTCTGTTCTTCCGTCTGTGTAACTCAACATTCTGTTAGCTTTGTTGACTGCTCCCATACAGTTAGACATGTTGACTATTCACTCTGCAATGATTTGTTGACCACCTTCAAATTAATTGCTAGCTATTTTCAATGCTATTTGAAGGGAGTACCCATGATCGATCAATCAACTTGTGGTTGATATTTTCTGCTGGCTTACATTAAATTTTGTCTATTATGTAGTTGTTATAATTCTCTCTGACTCCAGTCTCTTAATGTATTTTAACAGTGAAGAGGTATTGGTATCTGAATCAATCTTCCTAACTTGGAATTGTTAAATAAAAAAAGTACCAATAATAAATGGGAGAATTATTCAAGACAGTTTAGCTGATTATTTTTGTTCATTGTTCAGTGTAGTTCTTCGTGTGGGTCCTTCAGTATTCAGGGTGGGGAGAAGGGAGATGATATCGAATAGAGGGAAGTGATTTCACTTGGTACTTGTCTCCATTTGATTATTATATTTTTATGTTGTACCAATGCAAACTCTGTTGTAGAACTACTAGTTGCTCAGTTATTTTACTGTCCTTTGATGATTTACACGCGTTTATCCACACTGGCTTAACAATTATCCCACTTCTGGCTGACCTTCAATGTGTTTGCCGTGGTTTCTGAGCAGTTCATTTCTTCACTGATACAACCTGCAGTCATGGTTCGGAAGGACCCAGAGATTTGAAATGTGATGCATAAAGGTTGAGCCTAGCAGTCAGTGCTCACTCTAACCCAGTTATTACTACTTGGCAGGCATAAAACAAAAACTAACAAACTTGGTGTTCTGACCTCCGATAAATCAAACCAGATGTTATTCCATCCTACTTTCATCAGCTGCTGTGCATTTGGTTGCTAACTCTTAACTCTGTTTCATAAATGTTTAATCGTTTCCTTGTATTTTTAAGTCAATAGATCATCTTTTTCTGAATCAACAGATCACTTTGTTCATCTTTATTACCAAGATTGTATTACAATTGTAAACAATCTGTAATCCCACAGCTTCCACCTTCCCTCAGGTGTCACCTTTATGATTAATCTGTTCTTAAAAAGCTCTTAGCTGGTTTTGATTTCCGTATCTGGAGTACTTCTGGGTGAAGGTATCTGGGTGAAGACATGATTGAGCTGAGGTGCATTTTCTCCCGGTCTATACCAACACCTTGTTTCCTTACTGTGCATTACCACAATAGGGGTTAATGGTATGTTTTATAGCTAAAATAAAATGTGAAGTTAAAATTTATCTTGATGAATTCTAAAATCTTTATTTCTTTAAATGTAGATTTTTAGGAGGTTAGAGGGTGAAAGAAACCAGCTTTATACGCAAGAGGAGCAGATCCTGTCAAGGCAGATGTCACTTTCAGTGGATATGTGCATCAGAGCACCTGAATGCACAGTTACTGAGCACTCAATTGCAGTCCTTGGTGGATAGAATTGGACTCCGACATGCAGGAAGACGAGCTAGTGTAGATGGCTGTCATTGACCCTATGACACACACAGCCTGGATTATTGATGGAGTAAAATTTTATGTTTGGAGAAAGCCCCCCCCCCCACTTAGTGTGGGTTGGATGAGTGAATTAGACATGGGAGTCTTACAAATGGAAGAGGAATTGGCAAAGGGACACAAAACTAGAAAATTCACCAACTCATGCTAAACATCCTTTATTGATCAGCGTGTTCAGGATACATGACAGCATCCATCTGAACAAATCGGGAATCATTTTGGAGTGTTAGGGACAGTGGACAGACAGGTTGTTGTTGTTTTGGGTATCGTATTAGTGTGAATTTATCTGGTTTAATCCTAAAATAACATGGTGTCATATGACTCCTGACTTAATTCTAAATTAATTTACTCTCTCTAACCCCACCCTTAAATATTTTCAAATCTGAGTGAAATAACTGAAAAGCTCTGAGAATTAAAAGCTTGTTGGTATGTTGTCCACCCGTGAGAGATATTGTACGTGTACTAATTAGATGTGAGTCAGTACATCAGTGGTGGTTGAATTTGAGGTAAGTTTTGTGATGTGGCTGGTCATGAATTAATCTTAATTATAACAACCTGAAATTATGCTAATGCAGCTGCTGCCATGTATTCATTTTTCTTTGTCCCCTCCTAGGTCGCAGAAGTGAAAAGTCCTGTAAACAAGTCCCGAAAACATGTGCCTTGTTTGAAAAGTTTCCTGAATCAACCGGCTGCAAGCGTGGGCAGGTGCGTTCAATATATCCTCATCCTTTATTGGCGCATAATGTGTCAATTCAGTGTTAAGTGGCTTGTTTTAATATGGAATCCCAATAGTGTGGAAACAGGTTATGTAGTTTAACAGGTCCACACAACCATCTGAAGAGCATCCAACCCACACTCATTCCCCTACACTAGCCGCTTAACCCTGCATTTCTCATGACTAATGCACCTAGCCGATAAATCGCTGAACAATGTGGGTTATTTTGCATGGCCAGTCCACCTAACCTACGCATCTTTGTATTGTGGGAGGAAACCAGAGCATCCAGCAGAACCCCACGCAGACACAGAACTTGCAAACTCCACACAGTTGCCTGAGGTTGGAATCAAACCCAGGTCCCTGGTGTTGAGAGGCAGCAGTACTAACTGCTGAGCCACCGTGCCTAAAATATTCTATAGATTTCTATTACAGAATTTATGAAATGTGACCAGTGAATTTTGAACAAAGATATAGCATGTATTATTGAGCAATTTGGAATAAAAATAAATTCAAGTTTGATTCAAAAATAGATTTTTTTTGTTTTAAAAAAAAATTCTCAGCACACAAGTCATCACCATTAAATAAAGCTCACAATGCATCATACTTTCACACCAATTAAAATGTGTTTTGAAACAATTCATTGAGTTCCTGATTGAGCCTTGTCACTTGTGGCATCTGTGATTAGCTTGACATCTCGAGTCATGGCATTTGCTTGCAAGCATGAGAGAGAGAGAGAACCTGTCCATTTCTCCATGACATAACCTTCAGAAGCACATGAGATGCTCCAGTTTTAATAAGATTAGAGATTGAGATATACTGTGATGCATTAGGGATGGGTCTAGCATTTAGAGTCCTCAGTGTAGTACTAGTTATTAAAACTTGACAGGTTAAACAGTTTAAAAAAAACTTAGTGTTCTGACTCCAACCAAATCTCATTCCTCCTCACCTTCATTAGCCACTGATTATTTCTGACACATTTAGTTGAGAATAATTGAGAACAATTTCTAAGATGTGTGATAATTTTCCAATCAATTGCTATAACATCAGCAATCTACTATTGACAATTCTGATTTGTCTTTAATGCACTTCTGAACAGGAAAGTCATAAATAATGGCTTAGATTCTGTGCTAGAAATGAAAATGAGAACGTGAGCACTTGTTATTCTGGCAGCAACTTTTTTTTTTCACAAATGTAGTTAAAGATGGAACTCAGGATGTTGCTGTGCAAGCTCTCTCTCCTTCACAGACTTTATTACACTATTACCTCACCAAGAGATTCGGTATTAACACATGAAGGATCTGAATTTGCAGTAATTATCCATAAGTTATTCATTAAGCATGCCAAAAAAGAAATTCAAACTTGTCTAATCAAATGTATCACAAAGCTAGTCCCTTTTTTTTTCTAAAAGCTGTTCCTTAGCTCAAGGAGACTCTGTCCTTGATATGTCTCAAACAGGCAATAAGCCAGGCTGGGCTCTGATCAGTCTGGGTTGGTACAGAGATGAAAAGGATTTTGCGAGGCCTTTTGTTTGCATATAAATAGATGATTAGATTCCCATTATTATGGAAACAGACCCTTCGGCCCAACAAGTAAAAAGTGAGGTCTGCAGATGCTGGAGATCAGAACTGAAAATGTGTTGCTGGTTAAAGCACAGCAGGTTAGGCAGCATCCAAGGAACAGGAAATTCGATGTTTCGGGCCAGATGAAGGGCTCTGGCCCGAAACGTCGAATTTCCTGTTCCTTGGATGCTGCCTAACCTGCTGTGCTTTAACCAGCAACACATTTTCAGCTTCGGCCCAACAAGCCCACACCGACCCTCCGCAGATCTATTCCACAACCCTATATTTATTGATATCTCTCTCTGACTTCCTCTCTTTTTCCCCCCTCCCCCACCACCACCACCACAGGTTACTGTAACCCACGTGTTCCATTTATACTGGTTTTTAAAGGGAGTTGGCTTATTGGGACTGTTGTGTATATTTGTAACAGCATACTTAAGTCTAGTTGGATTGGCTGAGTTCTGTAGGGGTTCTTTATTCTGTTCTTTGTGTTTCATTGTGTAACTTTGTGAATAAACTTTTGTCTGTTTTAAAGTCGAGTAATCAACCTAGCTATCTTACTCCGGGTAATTTTCACTGTACATTTACTGAAACAAATTGCAAAGTTATGGTCTGGCACTGCCTGCTTAAGAATGTTTTGAGTCGTCTGGCCATTACAGATGTAAGTAAAGCTTTAATAATGTGATGTTGTCAAGCAACCTCTCTGGTATTGAAAATTTACATCTAACAATTTGAATCTCTAAAAGAATTGACATGTTCTGATAGAATTCCTGCAGTGTGGCAACAGGCCCTTCGGCCCAACAAGTCCACACTGACCCTCCGAAGAGTATCCCACCCAAACCCGTTCCCCGTTACTCTATGTTTACCCCAACTAATGCACCTAACCTACATGTCCCTGAACACAACGAGCAATTTAGCATGACCAATTCACCTGACCTGCACATCTTTGGACTGTGGGAGGAAACCAGAGCACCCGGAGGAAACCCACGCAGACACGGGGAGAATGTGCAAACTCCACACGGACAGTCATCCGAGGTGGGAGTTGAACCCGGGTCCCTGACGCTGTGAGGCCACAGTGCTAACCACTGGGCTACTGTGCTGCTCCACCATTCCTCCTTTTTAAAATCATCGTCTGAAATATTTTTAAAATATTTTACTTTTTATCTTCTTCCCACCTCTCAATTCCATCTTCTTCCTCAGTTTGCTTTTTGTTCAAGGTTTTACTTGGAATTCAGCAATCAGTTTACGGTTCCTGGTTCAGACTGCATCTCGGGACCCGGGAGTGGTTAGTGCATGTGAGAGGTATGGGGCCAGGGTTTCCAGTTTCTCAGCAATAGAATCAGCAGGGAATGCATCTTGCCCACGTGTGAGAGCACTGCAGTTGTCTAGTGGGCTGCAGAGTGATAACTAACGAGGGGGAACGTCTTCTCTTGACTCGGAAGGAAGTCCTACCTCAGAGGGGCGCTGGTCATCAGAGAGTGATGGCCACTGATGGCACTACAGGATATTCTGCTATATTCTCAGAAGGGAAGTTGCACAATGTCAAATGGTTTCATTCCCTTGGCATAAAACCACTTTTGTTACTTTATTGATTTTGCAGTCTATCTTTGATCTCCTTATCTAGAATTACTTAGCAATTTATTTAGTTCACCTTCCCCTTCTATACTCTTCTGCATCAATATGTATCATTCCCATCTCTTGCCTTTCTGCCTGTTTGTGAGCAGAGGGAGCTTTTGGGGAGATCAGTTTGTTAGAACCAGTTCAGATGATCAATTCTATTTAATATTTCTTCCCTTTGAGATTGGTTGGTCCATTGTAAGTAAGTGGCCAAAGATTTGGAAACCATTTGGTATTTTGCATCATTCAGGTTTTTATTCCCCTTGGGAGAGTAGGAGAGAAGTGTTGGAAGCAATAGCAGGCTGAAGATCAACCTCTGACCTGCATCTTGAATGCTCCTTCCAAGGTCAGCAAATACTGAGGTGGGTTTAAACCTGGATCTGGGGCACTGCAGCTGACTCAAACACTGGAACTCTCCTAGAGAGCCTTCTGAACACCATTGTGTTTAAAACTTATCAGTGGATGTGAGAATCCATGGTCCTTTTGAAGGAAGGGCTTAGCTACAGTCATGAGCATTCAGATTATCTGAGTCATACCTTTTTCTTGGTGTTTTTGGGACCTTCCTGTTCATAAATGGCCTGCACATTTTCCAATCTTACAACAGGAAATAGCCTTCAGAAGGGTTCTCTATTCACTTTAACGCACTCCTGCATTAATGAAAGCCACTATTTAGATGGACGGTTCTTTCATTTAGCTAATGCTCAATTCAAATTTACAAATGGGAGCTTTGAATTGTAACAGTTTGCCCATGGCTGCAGGTGCTTGTTTTAAACCGTTTGGTGACACGCATTTTGGAACCTGTTTTTAAAATGAATTCCGTTTTAATTAGTATTAAAACTCCAACGTTGCTCTGAACAAACCTGTTTGATCATCTTAGCCACACCTATTAGTGGGAAGAGGCAACTGGAATAGAATGTTCCCCTCCAGAGGGAAGAGCCAGCAGTGTTATTGACACAAATCTAAAAGCAGAATGGTGCAGGTGTTAGAAATCTGTCATCTCTGCCCCCCTCCCTCACCCTGCTCCCCCCCCTTGATCTGTGCCTCCTCCCCCTCGGTTCGCTCCACCTTGCTGTCCACCCCTCCCAGTCTGTCCCCAAAACCCCACATCCCCACTGGCCAAGCTTTGATCCCTCAAGAGTCTGTCTGTCTCCCCCCACCCCTCTCACAACCAACACTGCCTGTCTATCTGCCTTCTCCCCCCTCCACACCCCTGTCAGTGTGTCACCCCACCCCCACCCCGCAGTACCCCCTGTGTGTGTCTGTGACCCCTGATGCCACGTTACTGTCTGTGTCCACCCTCCCTGTTCCAGCGCCCTGTGTGTATGTGTCTGTCTCTCCCCGCCCAGTGTCCCTGCCTCTCTGCTCCCTCCCACTGTGTCAGCTGCTGGCCTGTGTCCATTCACATGGAAAGGAACTGTGTGTCTGTCACTGCCCTGGGTCTAAGCACAGGAATCACTGGGTGCAGTGAGTTGAAAACAGCAGCTCTGTATGTCAGCTTGAGGAGCCAGCTGCTTTAGACCAGTTTGTTTTCCAAAGCTGAATAGCAGAGCATCTCTTTTGTCTGAGTCCTATTTTATTTGTAGGCCTGATTGGTCAGTGAAAGTCAGATAGTCCAACTTTATATAAAAAAAAGAGGCTTTTCTTGAACATTACTTTGCTAATAGATTGCCCTACCCAGGGTAGTGTACAGAACAGCTGCACAGGACTAATTAAAGCATTGTTTGCTGTGTTTGCTGATCAACGTATCTAAGATTTGGTAGGTTGGAAAGAATAAAAACAGAAGTCAGCTATGGGAGAGGATCTTCAGATTCATGTGTTGAGCATTTATCATTAATAAGCAGTATATGTGTTATCTCTTAAGTGGCTTGAGGGTTTGAAGAATGCTTTTGACCTTTAACCCTGCCTTACCCACTCCCATTTCATACTTTGCCTGCAAATCAATAAGATGCACTTAGTGGCTTATTTGAAAAGCAAATGAATCAATAACATGTCTAGGTCAGCTCAATTTTAAAGAATTTTGAACAAGGACGTTTTATCCCAGAGAGGTTATTGAGAATAGGTGTTGTGTAAAAAGACTTCATAATGGAACCTTTACCCCACTAGACACATACATTTCTTCTTTTGTAATGTTCTTTTTCTTCACCAGCAAATATATTAGTGAGGGCCAAAGAGCATGAGCATTTTTAGGTACACTCGAAGGTCACTCTCTAAACAAGACCCTGCCTTTTTTGGGGGATTAACCAAATCCTACTCCGTTCCCTCATTCCAGTTTTTAATGGCTACTTCAATAATCTTTCTTCATGATTTATTCCAAAACTTCTGTAACTCTTTAGCTATGAAGGTTCTGTCTGATTTCCCCCTCCCTGCCTAATTTGCTCCCTTTTCACTGGTATTCCAATCTTTCAATATTCTGAATAACTTTCTCCTGCATTTCTCTTGTAAAGTTACCTTCAAAATTACAACTAGACTAACGTGAAGTTTCGACTTGCCCCCAAAATAAGCCCAAAAGTTTTATTGAAAACCTAAATATTTGTTGGTCCTCTCAAAGTTCTGGAACTTGAACATAATTGTATTGCTCTCTCCTTTTCCTGGTTTGCACCATCTTTTCACCGTGACTCGATTATTTTATAAAATCTCTCCATTGAACTGAAACAGTTGCGTATTGGCCCAGTTAACTAAAAGATCTAATCATTCTGAATTGGCTGCAAGATGACTGTTTGTCCTTCTTAGTTTAAAATCATTAGAAACTTAGTGATATTTCTAATTAAGCTCTTACCAAACCACTGATACAATGCCAACTATCAGTAATAGTTACTTGATTCAGCACTCTCTATTTGTTTGTAACTGGCTATTGGCTATTATGGTGCAGTGGTAGTGTCACTACCTCTAAGCCAGAAGGTCCAGGTTCAGTCTCACCACAAGATGCTGCGCCAAGGGGACAGGTTGATGTATATCAAAAAATAACTGGCCACTAAAAGGCAAGTTCCAGATATGTAGCTCAGAGAACCAAGAATTGAGAAAGAGCTGGAAAGCTGCAAGTGGAGTAGAGTTGCTGTCTGTGTTATGTCGACAAGAGTAAGTTGTGATGTGTCCAGACAAATTAACATTTCAGTGCTTTGGGTGCAGGAGCCTCAATGTGTCAAATCTACTTCAACGCTCATCAAGCTATCAAACTGCACAGGGTACAAACTGCTGAAGGTCCCAGATTACTATCCTGTATACTCACTCAGACGTTCTTTTCTGCCTAAGATAGCAGTTTTTGCCAGCCTCAGTTTCTTCATTTAGACAAAGGCTCAATTCCGAGCAATGCCTCCTCACCTCCTCTTCTGTGACTTACAATGGTGATGTCATCAGCAAATTTGTGAATGGAGTTAGAGCTGAATTTATCCGCATTATTAGTTGCTCCCATTTTCAACTGCAATTTCCTATCCACTACGGAAATATCTCATTGAGAAAAATCCATCAAGTTGTTTTAATATGACTTTCTTTTCTTAAATCTGTGTTGGTTGTTCATTAATGAATTATTTTATCTGAATGATCACCCACTCAAACTGTAAAGATCACTTCAGAGAGCTTCCTTGTTTTAAAAAAAAACTAAATCTATATTGCCTATGCTTTTCAAGTCTTGCCAATCTGTTTGAACCCAGTTAATTTTCAAAAAGAGCAAAATTGCAGTAGTTAGTCACCCTATGGTTGATTTCAGCAAATTGTCTGTAGTTGAAGTGTTTTTGTTTATCAGTATATTTGCTTTCGTACTCACTTGGAGGGACACTGGTGTCACTGGCTGGGCCCAGTATTTATTGCCCATCCATAGCTGCCCTTGATAAAGTGGGGATAAGCTGTCGTCTTGAACTGCTACAATTCACATAGTGTGTGTGTGTGTGTGTGTTATTTGCAAGTAATATAAATAAAATTTTGGCAAAGGATTTGCCAGTACCTACTTATTGACTGCAGTTCCATCTTCAACACCATTACCAAGATCCAGGTTCCCCCTCCCCCACCGTCTATAACTGGATTCTCAACTTGCTGACCTGCAGACTGCAATCAGTAAGGATAGGTAACCACACCTTCTCCACAATAATCCTCAACGCAAGGCTGCGTACTCAGCCCCTTACTGTACACCTTATACACTCATGGCTGTGTGCCCAAATTCAGCTCTAACTCCATTCACAAATTTGCTGATATTATCATCATTGTAAGTTAGATCTCAAACAATGGTAGGACTGAGTACAGAAAAACAGATTTGTAGTTGATGGCAAGATGTAAAGACAACAATCTCTCCATCAATGTCAGCAAAACAAAGGAACTGGTCATTGACTTCAAGACTCCGCGTTGAGGACATGTCCCTGTCTGGATCAATGGGGCTGAGGTGGAGATGGTCAAGAGCGATGGTCAAGACATCTCTGGAAGTGATCATCAATAATCTGTCCTGGTCCACCCACCTCAATGTAACAGTCAAGAAACCATAACAATGTCTCTACTTCCTCAAAAGACCAAGGAAACGTGACATGTCCACAAGGATTCTTACCAATTTTTATAGGAAGAGACCATCCCACAAACCAGCCTTCCATGCACTGACTCCATCTATACTTCCTGCTGCACTAGGAAAGCAACCAACATCATCAAAGACCCCTCCCACCCTGGCTGTACTCTCTTCCCACCCTCTTCCATTGGGCAGAAGATATAGAAGTTTGAAAACATGTATGAATAGATTCAAGAAAAACTTCTTGCCCGTTGTTATCAGACTTTTGAACAGATCTCTCAAATGTCAATTTTGATCTCGCTCTCGTGCACTCTCTCTCTCTGTTCTGTTGCCCTGATGCGCTTCGGTCTGATCTGCCTGCATAACACACAAAGCAGCACTTCTCACTGTATCTCGGTACATGTGTCAACAGCAGTCAGATTATTAACATGTTGGCGTATTGTCTGTTAACATTAGATTGAGAGTGTGAGAAAATAATTTTAATTTACTGTTGTACATTTTGTTTTAGATTAAGTATTCAGTTATGCACCCAGGGACTCATGTCTGGCCTCACACTGGACCCACAAACTGTCGCCTAAGAATGCATCTTGGCCTGGTCATTCCTAAACAAGGCTGCGCAATCCGTTGTGCCAATGAGACCAGGTAGGATGTGACTTGATTTTTTTGAACATATTTATAATCAACAGGTTAAAATCACAGAAACACTTTTTAAAAATGTTTTTCTCAATCTCCAAGTAAAATCAGTTTCTTCCAACTGTTTTTAAAAATAAAAGTTTTTGAGTAATTTGAATATTTCACTGAATTCTCCCAATCTAGCACCGCAATGCCTGGGTTACTTCCAACATTACAGCCAGCTTTTGGGAGAATTCCAGGGTTTATACAACTGTACAAACCTACTATTTGTTAACTGGAAATAACATCTGATTGCCTTGATTGAAATGTAATTTGATTAGTCTTAATTCAAAGAAAAAAGTTATGTTCAAATGCTGTGACATCTTATAGAGAGGGTGTTGTAGCTAGGAATGAGGGAGGAGGTGAGGGAGAGAGAGCTGAAGTGCCCGTTATCTTATTGCAGCTGCCAATGCTGTGGATATTTTGCATAAGATGGAGAATGACCTGCCTAGGGGCCAGTTGTGCCAACTAAAGACCTGTTCCTACTTCCAGCTGTGTGAACTACCCTGAGAGTTCAAGGCAGTGAGCCCTCCTATGCTGTGCCTCACGGAGAGACAGTCCCTGACTTCCTGCAGACCGAGCTCCCCTTCCAGTTCCTGCCACCCCCCACCCCACCCTGTTTATTCTGCTGTGTCGTAATGTCACCATACGTCAATGAACGTCTTGGTTGGATACAGTTGAACTACCGGTCACCCCTTCTGGAGTTATAGTTGTAAAGGTGTAATTTAAAAGCTGATAGGGAGTTTGCTGACATTCCATTCCATCTATTCCAAATTGTTGAACATCTAGATCTTAAGAAACCACTTTACCCGTTCCTGACTGTAGTCAAATTACAGATATCACCAGCACCTTATACAGCTGCAACATAACCTCCCTGCTTTTAAACTCAATTCCTTTAGCTATGAAGGACAAAATTCCATTTGCCTTCCTAATTAGCTGTTGTACCTGCAGACCAACCTTCTGTGATTCCTGCACAAGGACACCCAGGTCCCTCTGCATTGCAGCATGCTGGAACATTTTACCATTCAAGTAATCATCCTTTTTGAGATTATATATTAGTGAGGCCTGTTCTGGAGTACTGTGTCTAATTCTGGTGTCCCTGCTGTAGGAAGGATATTATTAAGCTGGAGAGGGTTCAGGAAGGATTTACCAGGATCTGGTACGAATGGAGAGTTTGAGTTATGAGGAGAGGCTGTATAGGCTGGGACTTTTAACTGGAGTGTCGGAGGTTGAGGGGTGACCTTATAGAGGTTTATAAAATTATGAGAGGCATGGATAGGGTGAGTGGCAGGTATCTCTTCCATAGAGTGTGGCATATTTTTAAGGTGAGAGGAGAAAGACTTTAAAAAGACACAGTGTGGTTTGTGTGTGGACTGAACTTTGAGGAAGTGGTGGATGTGGCTACAGTTAGAATGTTTAAAAGACATTTGAATAAGTACATGAATGAGAAATGTTTCCAGGGATACGAGCCAGGAGCAGGACGTTTAGTTGGGATTATAGTCGGCATGGACTGGTTGGATCAAAGGGTCTGTTGCCATGCTGTATGTATCTATGACTCTGACTATATTACTCAATCATCAAAGGCTTCCATCTTGTACTTGCGTTTTATTTCGGGAACCTATAAATTTCTCATCTAAATTCTCTTCTGTAGAAAGAAATGTTAAATGTCTCTAAACTTAGTTTTGATTTTCACCAAATGTGAAAATGCACTGTTGCTGTCTGTCTGCAGAGAATGGAAGGAGGGCAAGGTGATCATCTTCGATGATTCCTTTGAGCATGAGGTTTGGCAGGATGCGAGCAGCTCCAGGCTCATCTTTATCGTGGATGTGTGGCACCCAGAGCTGACACCTCAGCAACGAAGAAGTCTTTCCCCAATCTAACGCTGTATCTCCGACATAAACGAGAGAAAGCAGGTTGGGGGTTGAGCAAACATGAAGAAATTGTGTGATGTCACGAAGTGCAACAGGTTCCATTGATTTCTACTTTTCCTGAAATTCCTGGTGCAGCAGAGTTTCCAGACTGAGGGGAATGTGTTTTTCCAAAACCAAAGCATTTAAATAAATCAGAAGGTCTCCTGAAATATTTTTAAGGGGACATTCTTTATAATTGAGTGATCATATTTGACCTGTGACCTCTCCCAAAAGTTAAATACTAAGGTCAAAGCTGAATAAAATCTACAGAGAAACATCCCGTGTAGGAGTTCTCCAGTTGTGACTTGGAATAATTTCAAAATAATTCACCTGAAGCAACTGAAGAATCCTTTTATTGGGAAAATGGCTGGATTAGGGTAGCTGTCTGCCGTATTCAATGTGAACACAATCTGATTAATTTATGTAAGGCATAGATTGTCACAGTTATGTAACTGACCTTCAGTGTTTGTATTTCTCTGTACAATCAGAATTGTTTATTTTTAATCGCTGATAATGACAAGTTACATAAAGATGATTAGTACCTCCCCTTGCATTGGGTAAAGTGTATTTGCATGGTACATCGATGTAGTTGAAATCCGCATTTCCTTTTTGATAACAAGTGATAGGAATTGATTATTAAAAGGGTACTGTTACGTGGAGATATTAATTTGGAATTTATTTTGGTCTACTTCTTAATTTCTTTTTGATAATGTGAGTGTTAATGCCCTCAATGGGGGAGCTGCCTTTGAGAAGTTACTAAGCCTGACAGTGAGAACAAGATTGATTAGCTCACCAAGTTAATACGACATGATCACTGAAGCATTCTGAATTAACAGATGTATCGGTGCCTATACTGAGCTCACCCACACTGTGCTCAGTAACTCCTTCAAAGTCATTCCCCCAACTGGATCAGCAGCACTCAGTTCAAATAAAAAATTAAAATTCCCAAATTGTGTAAGTCATTATAGAGCAAGTTTCTGACCATCAATGTTGCTTATAAAATTATAAAAATGAATCCTCTTGAATTCAGAATTGCCGATATTAATTTTGTAGGAAGAGCCTAAAAGTACCCTCTCACAAGGTGCTCCTGACTGCACATGCCAATGTTGAACTGTTTTTAGTGTGACAAAAATGAACAAATGCCAAAGTGGAAAGGCACACTCATTCAGTAGACAGCTGATACATCTGTACAAAGTGCCAAAAAGCAGATGGCTTGTGACAGCTGTAATACATCTAAATAAAATGACCATATGCTTTTATCTTCAAATTTATTACACTCTGTGCAAATGACAGATTTTACTTTGAAGGAGCAAAGCATCAAAGGCTAAGTTCACCATGTAACTGAAATACTTCTGTCTCAAAGCAATCCCGAGTACGGTCAGGTCCCTGCAGAGAGATGGGGATTGCAACCGGGAACAAATGTTATTTACATTCTCAGTGATAGCTCTTAGCAAACTATCTAAGAAGCATTATGTTGGGTACAGAAAAAGCACGGAAAATATATTTTATTTCAACAAAAACATGTATTGTGATTTTTAAATATATCGCATTCTGCAGCATCTTATTCTGTTAGACTGATGCTGCTTTACAAACGATTCAAAGGAATTGGATTGGCTACACCGAGGGGAAAGAGCATCTCAGTTCACCCATAGCCTATCACACACTCTATAATATTACCAGAGTCTTTTTTTTAGTAACGCAAATGTAATTGAATATTCCTTAATATCCAAATACTACAGCAATATAAATTAAACTTTGTATTTTACTCAGTTCTGAGTTCAGGAAGTTCAAAGTACTGACTAAAAGCTGCTCGGTGCCTAGCTTTCAACTAACCAGTTCAGAACTAAATAAAAGAAACAAATAAAATCAGGGGAGCAAGAGTCAGTGAGATTTGACGTTGCCTCCCAGTTATTTTAGGGCATGAGCCCTTCTTCAGGAATGAGGAAAGTGTGCTAAGCAGGCTAGGGAGGAGGGACTTGGGGGAGGGGCATTGGAAATGCGATAGGTGGAAGGCGGTTAAGGTGAGGGTGATAGGCTGGAGTGGGGGTGGGGGCGGAGAGGTCAGGAAGAAGATTGCAGGTTAGGAGGGCGGTGCTGAGTTCGAGGGTTGGGACTGAGACAAGGTGGGGGGAGGGGAAATGAGGAAACTGGAGAAATCTGAGTTCATCCCTTGTGGAAGATGAGGCGCTCTTCCTCCAGCCGTCGTGTTGCTATGGTCTGGCAATGGAGGAGTCTAAGGACCTGCATGTCCTCGGTGGAGTGGGAGGAGGAGTTGAAGTGTTGAGCCACGGGATGGTTGGGTTGGTTGGTCCGGGTATCCCGGAGGTGTTCTCTGAAACGTTCCGCAAGTAGGCAGCCTGTCTCCCCAATACAGAGGAGGCCACATCGGGTGCAGCGGATGCAGTAAATGATGTGTGCGGAGGTACAGGTGAATTTGTGGCGGATATGGAAGGATCCCTTGGGGCCTTGGAGGGAAGTAAGGGGGGAGGTTTTGCATTTCTTGCGGTTGCAGGGGAAGGTGCCGGGAGTGGAGGTTGGGTTGGTGGGTGGTGTGGACCTGACGTGGAAGTCACGGAGGGAGTGGTCTTTTCGGAATGCTGATAGGGGAGGGGAGGGACATATATCTCTGGTGGTGGGATCTGTTTGGAGGTGGCGGAAATGACGGCGGATGATACGCTGTATACAGAGGTTGGTGGGGTGGTAGGTGAGGACCAGTTGGGGTTCTGTCTTGGTGGCGGTTGGAGGGGCGGGGCTCAAGGGCAGAGGAGCGGGAAGTGGAGGAGATGCGGTGGAGGGCATCGTCGATCACGTCTGGGGGGAATCTGCGGTCCTTGAAGAAGGAGGCCATCTGGGCTGTGCGGTGTTGGAACTGGTCCTCCTGGGAGCAGATGCGGCGGAGACGAAGGAATTGGGAATATGGGATGGAGTTTTTACAGGGGGCAGGGTGGGAGGAGGTGTAGTCCAGGTAGCTGTGGGAGTCGGTCAGTTTATAGTAAATGTCTGTTCTGATTTGGTTGCCCGAGATAGAAATGGAGAGGTCCAGGAAGGGGAGGGAGGAGTCTGAGACGGTCCAGGTAAATTTGAGGTCGGGGTGGCCACAAATTCACCTGCACCTCCACACACATCATTTACTGCACCCGATGTGGCCCCCTCTATATTGGGGAGACAGGCCGCCTACTTGCGGAACGTTTCAGAGAACACCTCTGGGACACCTGGACCAGCCAACCCAACCACCCCGTGGTTCAACACTTTAACTCCCCCTCCCACTCCACCAAGGACATGCAGGTCCTTGGACTCCTCCATCGCCAGACCATAGCAACACGACGGCTGGAGGAAGAGCGCCTCATTTTCTGCCTAGGAACCCTCCAAACACAAGGGGTGAACTCAGATTTCTCCAGTTTGCTCATTTCCCCTTCCCCTACCTTGTCTCAGCCCCAACCCTCAGACTCAGCACCGCCTTACATAGAACATAGAAGGATACAGCGCAGTACAGGCCCTTCGGCCCTCGATGTTGCGCCGACCGAATACTACCTAACCTATACTAGCCCAATAACTTCCAAATGCCTATCCAATGCCCGCTTAAATGACCATAAAGAAGGAAAAAATGACCATAAAGAAGGAGTTAAATGACCATAAAGAAGGCCTTCTTGACCTGCAATCTTCTTCCTGACCTCTCTGTCCCCACCCCCTCTCTGGCCTATCACCCTCACCTTAACCTCCTTCCACCTATCGCATTTCCAATGTCCCTCCCCCAAGTCCCTCCTCCCTACCTTTTATCTTAGCCTGCTTGGCACACCCTCCTCATTCCTGAAGAAGGGCTCATGCCAGAAACGTCGACTCTCCTGTTCCTTGGATGCAGCCTGACCTGTGCTTTTCCAGCAACTCATTTTCAGCTCTGATCTCCAGCATCTGCAGTCCGCCCTTTCTCCCAGTTATTTTAGTAATGTAGTTTTACCTATTATGGAAGTAAAATACCAAAGCCTCCTTGCAACCATAAATACAAAATACAAAAGTTGGCTTCAAAGATACTGCAATATTTTCTAAGTTGTTGGTTTCAAAATATTCAAATATTCTAATATTCAAGGCTGTTGCTTCCCTCCTCTCCCCATTATGAAACACTGCATGTGCGTGTTTGAAGAAACTCCAAGCAATATTGTTACCATAAATCGCATCATTTTAGTGAGAGTTATTAATGGGAATATTTCTCTGCAATCCTCCACCTTCAAATAAATTCCAATTTACTCTCTATGTTTAAAAAAAACTGAAGGAACTGTGGGTACTGGAAATCAGATACAAGAACAGAAGTTGCTGGAAAAGCTCAGCAGGTGTGGCAGTATCTACAGAGAAATCAAAATTAACGTTTTGGGTCCGGTGACCCTTCCTCAGAACTGATTTAACTCTACTTTCTCCTCACAGATCCTGCCAGACCTGCTGAGCATTGTCAGCAACTTATGTTTTTGTTTTTGATTTACTCTATCCTTCTACAGATCTAACTTTAATTTGAAATGAGTTTCGTACAAGCCTATGCTTTTTTTTTTAAATCCTAGCTTCAATCCACTTCAATTTGAAATGACTACTTGCAAAAGGAAATGTGACTGTTCTGTTCCAATGGCAGAGAATAGATAGAATGCTTTTTATTTTATTTTGCTATTTTGTAGAATAGTTTGTTTTCTGTTGGTATCAGATTCACCATGTTATAGTGAGTGATTACCAGTTACAGCACTACAAATTCCTTTCATTTTCTGCTATTGACTTTGAGATTTTAATTCTAAAATTACTACTGCTACTGTATATCACTGAACAAAATGAATTATTTCTGAGTATTGTAGGCAAGTGTTGAACACACTGGTACATGTTGATTGTTACTTTGCTGTGATGGTTTTCTTCAGAAAGGATAATTTTTTTTTAAAGCTGCATGTCCTTCTGCATATATGGAACCTCATAATCCATCTTCTGGAAGATATTTTTTGTAAACGAGTCTCAGATAGGTCTTTCACAATTATCCTTTGAGTTACACAAAGTTCATAATGCTCTGTTTTATGTACACATTAGTACTGGCGTGAATGCAATGACTGGTTTTTTAAAAAGTGTATAAACCTGAATAAAATGGAACTACCACTATGATTGTAGGATTTCAATTTGTATTTCTGACTGTAAATAGTTATTTTTGAAATGAGAGTTTTTAATTATACATTGGGTTTTTATTTGGCTCTTGGATCAAGAACCATCTTCTGTTTTATTTACAGATAAAAATGCTGGGATGGAATAAAATGTTGGATTCGATGATCTGTAAGTTATTGATAGACACTTTGTAAAATGGATAAATGTCACTGAGCTTGATTTTCTCAAAATAAAACACAAAAAAAAACACACGTATTTCTTCTTTATTTGCTCAATCAACTGTACAGCTTTATGGTTAGCAACATTACCTTCCTTTACTGAATTGAAATAAATTGCATTGATGAATTTTGAACATTCATCCAGCAAATAAATTGAGGAATGGATAGATGGATCTTTGGCACTTTAATAAATGGAGTTTCACCCTGCCTTCTTTCATAATATTAGTTTTCGAGTCCTCTGTTTTGAAATAAAACCCATCCTTTCTTGGTTACTACTAAAAGGCACAAACACATCTGACTAGTACGGTGCCTGTTATCAAGACAAACAGTTCTGCATTAATGAAAATTTACCTTCACTCTCTCTCAGGCAAAATACCAATATCTGTTACCATGGTTACCATCAGGTCACCTATAGCAGACACAAAGTCCTTTAGGAATACTGTTTTAAATGATCTCTCATTCTTCAATCGATTTGATGTTCGGACAAGATGACAGTGATATCTGAATTTTGTCTTTGAAGAAAAATGGAAAAAACACTTCAGATAGCTGGATGTGACTTGAGTTAAGCAAACGCTCCGTTAATGTTTGCATCACTGAGGTCCAGTGGGGAGTTGCCATTGTTTCTGTGAGCTCTGAGATGCCTTTAGTTCAGTGCAGAGCCAGGAGTGGCTGCGTGTTGTCATCATCCCTGTCCTCCTGCTGCAGGGCACTTGGTTCCCCCACTGACACTGACCTATGAGAATGACAAATCAAGCTGTTGTTAAACAGAGCATTGATCAATACAAAATACTTCACTGTCTCAGTGACAAAACAGAAAAGATACACTCTTGTTAGTGCTGTGTAATGTTATTACAACATGAAAATTAATTGAGAGAATGTCCATTACTAGTTGGAGTACTGTAGAGAGGTCTGTCTGAGTAATCTATTAGGACAACAACTTTTAAAGATGCCAAAAATGTCTCAGAATTTTGTCATTGCAAACCTGGTTTTAGCTGTAATATAAATCCTGCCTCATTTGTATTTGTGTTCACTCTGCGAGTGCACATAAGCTGTTCTTTGAACATTTAAGGTGCAACAGATAAAATGCCATAGGAATGGAGGAGGTAAAGCATTTTAAAGATGTTCCTTAACAAATTTTTGTTTCTTTATTCAAAAGTCGTTTGCTTGTTATAGCCGAGCAAAATCCACGAACCCGTTAATTCTCACATCAGTGGTGTATGAAAATAGCAGTAGACAACTCTCGCAACAGCTTTGTGGGTGGGGAAAGGCACCAGCTGTTGTCGCAATAAGTTACGCAGACAAAAAGCTGCAGGTTTGATTTCTGATCTCTGCTGAGTGAACAAAGTCAGCTCAGGCAGCTGTTCCAACATTTACAATTAGCTTCAGTACTTCGAGGCGAAATGGTGGACTGAGCTTTTCAGGGCATTGAGGTGGTTGTGATTGATTTCCCTTTTACCAATCAGATTTCCTATTGATGATTATAGCCCAGTCATGGGTATTTTAACAGTGTGGATAGTTATGAACTTAAATAAGATTTAATGTCCCATGGCGAACTTCCATAATAATTGTAATATATCAGATTGAAAATAGTCACCCTTAACTCTTTTTTAACAATAGGTCATAACATGTCTTTAGGTAAGATTCAGTTTTGAATTATAGGAATTGCCCTTAATCACAAATTTTATCCTTTTTAATCCCTGTTACTAAGGGAAAGTCACCATAATCTTACCAAACCACAGGGCTGCGCACTCGTTACAGAGAGTTGTTCGGTGGTGATTTAACCTGAGGGTCAGCGAGTGAAGAGGATGAGAAGGAGAATCCTTCACACTAATTGCAGCTGCTTTGGGAACTGAACCCACACTGTTGGCATCACTCACCAGCTGTCCAGCAACTGAGCTACCTGGCCCTCACTTGAGAATATACAAGATGTCAAAAAAAATTCATTGCTGCCAAGATCAAAATTTACCCCCAATTCCCATGGTTTACTTTATCTGTGAAATGTATTGCAATTATTTTACTTTTTCCCTTGCTGATGCAAACATTTTCACATTTAATTCTGAAACCTTATGAGACATATGATGAAAAAAGATCCACTGTCATCCCTATAGTAGTAGCAGGTTGTGGGTGACAGGGATAGGCTAGGAAGAGTGGCATGCTCTTCGGATGGTCAATGTGTACTTGATGGGCTGAATGGCCTCTTTCTACACTGTGGGGATTCTACAGCACCTGGTAAATGTTCCTGCCCAACTGAACTCATCTCTACCAACCTCGACACTGTCCTATCCTCCCTAGTCCAGGAACTCCCCACAAATGTTCGAGACACCACCCACACCCTCCACCTCCTCCAAGACTTCCGTTTCCCCGGCCCCCAGCGCCTCACCTTCACCATGGATATCCAATCCCTCTACACCTCCATCCGCCATCACCAGGGCCTCCAAGCCCTCTGTTTTTTCCTCTCCAGACGTCCCCAACAGTACCCTTCCACCGACACTCTCATTCGTTTGGAGGTTGAGCAATTCATCAACTTCACCAATACATTCCACCCTGACCTTAAATTTACCTGGACCATCTCTGACACCTCCCTCCCCTTCCTGGACCTCTCCATCTCCATTAATGACGACCGACTTGACACTGACATTTTTTACAAACCCACCGACTCCCACAGCTACCTGGATTACACCTCTTCCCACCCTACCTCTTGCAAAAATGCCATTCCATATTCCCAATTCCTCTGCCTCTGCCGTATCTGCTCCCAGGAGGACCAGTTCCACCACAGAATACACCAGATGGCCTCCTTCTTTAGAGACCGCAATTTCCCTTCCCACATGATTAAAGATGCCCTCCAACGCATCTCGTCCACATCCCGCACCTCCGCCCTCAGACCCTACCCCTCCAACCGTATCAAGGACAGAACGCCCCTGGTGCTCACCTTCCACCCTACAAACCTTTGCATAAACCAAATCATCCGCCAACATTTCCGCCACCTCCAAAAAGACCCCATCCCTTTTCGCCTTCCGCAAAGACCGTTCACTCTGTGACTACCTGGTCAGGTCCACGCCCCCCCCTACAACACACCCTCCCATCCTGGCACCTTCCCCTGCCACCGCAGGAACTGTAAAATCTGCGCCCACAACACCTCCCTCATCTCTATCCAAGGCCCTAAAGGAGCCTTCCACATCCATCAAAGTTTTACCTGCACATCCACCAATATCATTTATTGTATCCGTTGCTCCCGATGCGGTCTCCTCTACATTGGGGAGACTGGGCGCCTCCAAGCAGAGTGCTTTAGGGAACATCTCCAGGACAACCGCACCAATCAACCACACTGCCCCGTGGCCCAACATTTCAACTCCCACTCTGCCGAGGACATGGAGGTCCTGGGCCTCCTTCACCGCCGCTCCCTCACCACCAGACGCCTGGAGGAAGAACGCCTCATTTTCCACCTCGGAACACTTCAAACCCAGGGCATCAATGTGGACTTCAACAGTTTCCTCATTTCCCCTTCCCCCACCTCACCCTAGTTCCAAACGTCCAGCTCAGCATGTCCCCATGACTTGTCCTACCTGCCTATCTCCTTTCCCACCTATCCACTCCACCCTCTCCTCCCCGACCGATCACCTTCATCCCCTCCCCCACTCACCCATTGTATTCTATGCTACTTTCTCCCCACCCCCACCCCCCTCTAGCTTATCTCTCCATACATCAGGCTTTCTACCTTTATTCCTGATGAAGGGCTTTTGCCCGAAACGTCGATTTCGCTGCTTCTTGGATGCTGCCTGGACTGCTGTGCTCTTCCAGCACCACTAATCCAGATTCTACAGCACCTGTCTGATTGGCTGTCTTTGAAACTGCGGTTTACGAGAATACAGTTTCAGAAACAACCTGTCCTTAGCACTGTACCGTGTTGGAACCCCAGTCTGCCTGAATCTGTGCTGTTCTTCCTCCTGTAATGATTCACTGGAAATCAAACCCTGCTATACCCAGACTCATCACAAAATATAAAACATTTTATTGAAGTATACAAAGTCCTCAATTTACCCATCTGATCACCTCAGGTTAATAATAACCTAACACCAGGTTTCTCTATTTAACAAACTACTAGGAATGGTGCAGTAGTGAAGGTATTGGATACCTGGAGCTCTTTCTGGAATATGTGGAACCTCTACAAACAGGAGGGTCTACTCCTGAACCAGAGGGGTAACAATATCCTGGGGGTACAGACTTTGCTAATGCTCTTTGGGAGGGTTTAACCATATTCAGCCGGGGGATGGGAACTAAAGTTGTAGTTCCAGTATCCTAGAGGTTGACAGTAATAAGGTCAGAAATGAGGTTTCAAGGTCGCAAGAGTTCACCGGCAGGCAGTAAGGTGGTTTGAAGTGTGTCTACTTCAACGCCAGGAGCATCCGGAATCAGGTGGGTGAACTTGCAACCTGTACCCTTCCACTGACACCCTCCTTCGACTGACTGAACTGGTCCTCACCCTGAATAACTTCTCTTTCCAATCCTCCCACTTCCTCCAAACTAAAGGAGTTGCCATGGACACCCGCATGGGCCCCAGCTATGCCTGTCTCTTTGTAGGATATGTGGAACAGTCCATCTTCCGCAACTACACTGGCACCACCCCCCACCTTTTCCTCCGCTACATCGATGACTGTATCGGCGCTGCCTCGTGCTCCCACGAGGAGGTTAAACAGTTCATCAACTTTACCAACACCTTCCATCCCGACCTGAAATTTACCTGGACCGTCTCAGACTCCTCCCTCCCCTTCCTAGACCTTTCCATTTCTATCTCAGGCGACCGACTCAACACAGACATCTACTATAAACCGACTGACTCCCACAGCTACCTGGACTACACCTCCTCCCACCCTGCCCCCTGTAAAAACGCCATCCCATATTCCCAATTCCTTCGTCTCCGCCGCATCTGCTCCCAGGAGGACCAGTTCCAACACCGTACAGCCCAGATGGCCTCCTTCTTCAAGGACCGCAGATTCCCCCCAGTCGTGATCGACGATGCCGCATCTCCTCCACTTCCCGCTCCTCCGCCCTTGAGCCCCGCCCCTCCAACCGCCACCAAGACAGAACCCCACTGGTTCTCACCTACCACCCCACCAACCTCCGTATACAGCGTATCATCCGCCGCCATTTCCGCCAACTCCAAACGGACCCCACCACCAGGGATATATTTCCCTCCCCTCCCCTATCAGCGTTCCGCAAAGACCACTCCCTTCGTGACTCCCTCGTCAGGTCCACACCCCCCACCAACCCAACCTCCACTCCCGGCACCTTCCCCTGCAACCGCAGGAAATGTAAAACTTGTGCCCACACCTCCTCCCTCACTTCTCTCCAAGACCCCAAGGGATCCTTCCATATCCGCCACAAGTTCACCTGCACCTCCACACACATCATCTATTGCATCCACTGCACCCGATGTGGCCTCCTCTATATTGGGGAGACGGGCCGCCTACTTGCGGAACGCTTCAGGGAACACCTCTGGGACGCCCGAACCAACCAACCCAACCACCCCGTGGCTCAACACTTTAACTCTTCCCTCCCACTCCACCGAAGACATGCAGGTCCTTGGACTCCTCCATCGCCAGAACATAACAACACGACGGTTGGAGGAAGAGCGCCTCATCTTCCACCTGGGAACCCTCCAACCACAGGGGATGAACTCAGATTTCTCCAGTTTCCTCATTTCCCCTCCCCCCACCTTGTCTCAGTCGATTTCCTTGAACTCAGCACCGCCCTCCTAACCTGCAATCTTCTTCCTGACCTCTCCGCCCCCACCCCACTCCGGCCTATCACCCTCACCTTGACCTCCTTCCACCTATCACATCTCCATCGCCCCTCCCCCAAGTCCCTCCTCCCTACCTTTTATCTTAGCCTGCCTGGCACCCTCTCCTCATTCCTGATGAAGGGCTCTGGCCCGAAACGTCGAATTTCTCTTCCTTGGATGCTGCCTGACCTGCTGTGCTTTAACCAGCAACACATTTTCAGCTCTGATCTCCAGCATCTGCAGACCTCACTTTTTACTCGAACTTGCAACATGGGTTAGTATCTGGGACTATAATGTTGAAGCCATTTCAGAGACATGGGTAGAGCAAGGACAGGAATGGTTGTTGCAGGTTCCAGGGTTTAGATGTTTCAGTAAGAACAGGGAAGGAGATAAAAGAGGGAAGGTGTGGCATTGTCAGTCAAGGACTGTATTACAGTGACAGAAAGGATGTTTGGGGACTCGTCTACTGAGGTAGTATGGGCTGAGGTAAGAAACAGGAAAGGAGAGGTCACCCTGTTAGGAGTTTTCTATACGCCTCCAAATAATTCCAGAGATGTAGACGACTGGATAGCAAAGATAATTCTTGATAGGAACGAGAATGGCAGGGTAGTTGTTATGGGGAGTTTATCTTTGTAAATATTGACTGGAAATACTATAATTTGTGTACTTTAGAAAGGTCAGTTCTTGTCCAATGTGTGCAGGAGGGTTTCCTGACACAGCATGTAGACTGGCCAACAAGAGGCGAGGCCACATTGGATTTGATACTGGGTAATTAACTCAGCCAGATATTAGATTTGGAGGTAGGTGAGCACTTTGGTGATAGTGACCACAATTCGGTTATGTTTACTTTAGCAATGGAAAGGGACAGATATAACACAGGGCAAGAGTTATTAGATTAGATTAGATTAGATTAGATTACTTACAGTGTGGAAACAGGCCCTTCTGCCCAACAAGTCCACACCGACCCGCCGAAGCGCAACCAACCCATTCCCCTGCATTTACCCCCTTTACCTAACACTGTAGGCAATTTAGCATGGCCAATTCTCCTGACCTGCACATCTTTGGACTGTGGGAGGAAACCGGAGCACCCGGAGGAAACCCATGCAGACACGGGGAGAATGTGCAAACTCCACACAGACAGTCGCCTGAGGGAAAGGCAATTATGATGTGATTAGGCAAGATTTAGGATGCATAGGATGGGGAGGGAGACTGCGGGGGATGGACACAATTGAAATGTGGAGGTTATTCAAGGAACAGCTACTGCATGCCCTTGATAAGCATGTCAGGCAGGGAAGAAGTGGTCAAGTGAGGGAGCCGTGGTTTACGAGAAAAGTTGAATCTCTTGTCAGGAGGAAGAAGAAGGCTATTGTTAGGATGAGACATGAAGGCTCAGTTAGAGCACTTGAGACATACAGATTAGTCAGGAAGGACCTGAACAGAGAGCTAAGATGATCCAGGTGGGGACATGAGAAGTTGTTGGCAGATAGGATCAAGGAAACCCCTAAAGCTTTCTATAGGTATATCAGGAATTAAAGAACGACTAGAGTAAGATTAGGCCCAATCAAGGACAGGAGTGGGAAGTTGTAAGTGGAATCTGAGGAGATTGAGGAAGCGCAAAATGAATATTTTTTGCCCATGTTCAAGACTAGAAAAGGACAATGTTGTCAAGGACAAGATTGAGATACAGGCTCTTAGACTCGATGGGATTGAGGTTCACAAGGAGTAGGTGTAAGCAATTTTGGAAAGTGTGAAAATAGGCAAGTTCCCTGGTCCGGATGAGATTTATCCTCTAATTCTCTGGGAAGCCGGGGAGGAGATTGTAGAGCTTTTGGCTTTGATCTTTGTCATCATTTTCTACAGGAATAGTGCCAAAAGACTGGAGGATAGCAAATTTTGTTCCCTTGTTCAAGAAGGGGAGTAGAGACAACCCTGAAAATTATACACCAGTGAGCCTAACTTCAGTTGTGGGTAAAGTGTTGGAAAGAGTTATAAGTGATAGGATTTATAATCATCTAGAAAGGAATAAGTTGATTAGCGATAGTCAACACGGTTTTGTGAAGGGTAGGTCATGCCTCACAAACCTTACTGAATTCTTTGAGCAGGTGACCAAACAGGTGGATGAGGGTAAAGTGGTCGATGTGGTGTATATGGATTTCAGTGAGGTGTTTGATAAGGTTCCCCACGGTAGGCTATTGCACAAAATATAGAGGCATGGGATTGAGGGTGATTTAACATTTTGGATCAGTAATTGGCTAGCTGTAAGAAGGTAGAGGGTGGTGGTTGATGGGAAATGTTCATTCTGGAGTTCAGTAATGAGTGTGGTACCACAAGGATATGTTTTGTCATTTTTATAAATGACCTAGATGAGGGCGTAGAAGGATGGGTTCATAAATTTGCGGATGATACTAAGATCAATAGAATTGTGGACAATATGGAAGGATGTTGCAGGTTACAGAGGGACATAGATAAGCTGGAGAGCTGGGCTGAGAGGTGGCAAATGCAGAAAAGTGTGAGGTGATTCTCTTTGGATGGAGCAACAGGAATACAGAGTGCTGGGCTAATGGTAAGATTCTTGGTAGTGTAGATGAGCAAGAGATCTCAGTGTCCGTGTATATATATCTCTGAAAGTTGCCACCCAGGTTGACAGGGTTGTTAAGAAGGCATACAGTGTTTCAGCTTTTATTGGTAGGTCATGCTGCAGCTGTACAAAACTCTGGTGCGGCCGCACTTGGAGTATTGTGTACAGTTCTGGTCACGGCATTGAGGGAAGGTTGAGGGATGTGAGACTGTTTTCGTTAGAGAGAAGAAGGTTGAGAGGTGACTTAATGGAGACATATAAGATAATCAGAGGGTTAGATAGGGTGGACAGTGGGAGCCTTTTTCCTTGGATGGTGATGGCTAGCACAATGGGACATAGCTTTAAAATTGAGGGGTGATAGATATAGGACAGATGTGAGAGGTAGTTTCTTTACTCATTATTAAGGGTGTGGAATGCACTGTCTGCAACAGGAGTAGACTCGCCAACTTTAAGGGCATTTAAATTGTCATTGGATAAACATATGGATGAAAATGAAATAGTGTAGGTTAGATGGGCTTCAGATTGGTATCACAGGTAGGTGCGACAGAGGGCTGAAGGGCCTGGACTGTGCTGTAATGTTCTATGTTCTATTTATTTCAAATAGTTCACAGGTAAACAATTATGAACAGTTTTCATATAATTCTACCAGTTAAAAATCTCATGATCTTCTAAAACGTACTCCTATATATAAACAAATGAAAAAAACATCAGTGTTATGGGTGGAGGGGAAACAGGTAATTTGAGGGAACAGTTCAATGGCACTAGTCCTCAGGAGTGATTGCTTCCGGTTACCAAGACCTTCAGTTCTCAGCTTTTCTCTCGGGTTCTTTCACTTCTTCAGAGAATGCACAGACCAACTGGTTCAGAAGTTACAAAGTCTCTGACTTAGTTTACAGCAACTGGTGGCAGGAAGCAACTGACTTTCTTTAGCTTCAAGAGAGCAATACACCACATTTCCTTTCAGAAGTCCAAAGGCTTCTGACTCTATCGTCCTCACCCACAAGCTAGTCGGCTGACCAGAAGCCAATCGTAGTTGTCGTTAGGTTGATTATCTTTAGCATCCCCAGGTGGTCACATTTTCACAAGCCAATCATCAGCTGTTGCTGGGCAAATTTTACTTTGTTGAACTCCCCAAATATAGGGCAGCTCCTATTCAATGACCCCTCAGGATAAGCACAACCCACAATGAGTTTCAGTAAAACTGCTTTTTAAAGTTCCTTCCTCAAGCCTTTGTTGGAAAAAGTCCTTTTCCCAGCTCAGAGTACAATCAAAATGAAACTGAAAAGATGCCGTTTTTATCGCCCAATACCCAGTGTAATATAAAATCTTGTCATTGCTGCATGAGGAGATGTTCTAAGTTCAAAAGCCTTTCAAAAGTATTAACTTCGAGCAAAAGGAGAAAATTTACAGAAAAGCTGCATTTGCTGTGGGAATAAACAAGAGCAGTTTACCTTCTGAGTAAAGACTTTACAGTCAACAAGTGGTGGTTCACACGGAGTGGTCATTCAGTGTCTTCGGCCACCTTGTGACCATCCTCTTCCCCACCCCATCCCCAAACCCCCCTACACTACTGCTCCATCACTCACTGAAGGTGACCTTCCAGTGACTCAGTGTCACCATCTTCCTCCTCAGTAGATTACTATCACTCTCCCAGCTTAAAGATTTCAAACAGCTCTCCCTCAGGACTGATCCTGCAGCTCGCCATTAGTCACAGCCTGAAAATTTGTAAATGCCGCATTCATTCCCACTCTCTGCCTCCTGCCAACGGACCAATCCTCGATCCATAACAATAATGGATGAGGAGAGGACACCACATCCATCTGTTCATCCATGAACCAAAAAGCTATTGTCCCTCTCCCCCCCCCCCCCCCCATCTGCTCACAGATGTTACACGTTTTCCTGTTACTCCCTTTTCTGACCCTACAGCAATGACCATCAGACTTTCCAGCTGTAGTAACATACTGAAAATAAAGAAATGCCAGAATCAGTTAGCAGTATCAGAGAGAAGAATCCTACCCCTTTAGCCCAACATCAACATCCTCATTACACTCACATGCAGAGCAAGATGGGAATTGGCTGACCTTCCTGTCAGATTGTATGACGAACCACCTCCCTCACTGCCAAAACAGTAAAGATCTTTCAGTGATAAATATTCAGTAAAGATTCATCCTGCCCCTGAACGAGGGTCATTGAACATGAAACGGTAACTCTTGTTTTCTTCCTGCAGAAGCTGTCAATACCTATTGAGTTTCACCAGCAATTTCTGCTTTTGTTCAAGATTCTCCATTATCTGAGTTTAAAGGAGTAGCAACTAGTTACTGCAAAATGCATCCTACCCTTCTGTGTAAATATCCCAGGGCCAGGTTTATGAACCACGGTCCTGCACTGGGACTAACTGTTGCTGGTTTCTAGGGTGCGGTTTTATCTATATTGATGAACAGGCAAGGCGTAGTTAAAGGGGACAGGTGTTCATATTTGGTGGTGTGATGCCAATGGAGCGGGTACAATTCCATACCATCTGTGTGGGTTCATAGGGGCCTACATCTATGTCCTAGCCTTGCTTGTGCAGTGCTGCTGCCCTATACACAGAAACAATGTCTTTCTCTACTGGAGGGAGATGTCTCTGTTCCATTATGAACTCCGAATAATGACCAAATCTGCAGCTTTGAGCTTATTTCTTACTTCCCCTCCCCCCCAAAACATCGGAAACAAAAACAGAAATTGCTGGAAAAACTCAGCAGGCCAGGCAGGATCCATAGGGAGAAATCAAAGTTAATGTTTTGGGTTGAGTGACCCTTCCTCAGCCCAAAACATCAGGCTTTTCCTTCCATTTTCATATACGATCACTGCAGCGTGTAGGAACAGAACATACAGACATGTTTGCACCAGCAGCTGTGTGGTATTTTTAAAGTGTTTTTTCTTATTTATAATGTAGGAATGAAGGCAAAACATGTGTGAATGGGAGCAACATATACATTTAATTAATATGTTTTGTAATTAATACAAGCAGGTCAATCATTTACCCTCAATCCTGAGGGGCAGCCATGGATTCACAGCCAAGCCCACTGACTGGCAATTTTCAAAATCAAAATCATGGTGGCACAGTGGTTAGCACTGTTACCTCACAGTGCTAGAGACCTGGGTTCGATTCCAGCCTCGGACAACTGTCTGTGTGGAGTTTGCACGTTCTCCCCGTGTCTGCGTGGATTTGCTCCAGTTCCCTCCCATAATCCAAAGATGTGCGGGTCAGGTGAATTGGCCATTGGCTAAATTGTCCATAGTGTTAGGTACATTAGTCAGGGGTAAATATAGGATAGTGGAATGGGTCTGGGTGGGTTACTCTTCGGAGGGTCAGTGTGGACTTGTTGGGCCGAAGGGCCTGTTTCCATACTGTAGGGAATCTAACTTAAAGATCAGAAATTAAATGACTAAAATACTGGAAAATATGGCACAGGCCAAGGTCAGGTTCCTGATGAAGGGTCCTGAATCAAAACATTGACTTTCCTGCCCCTCTGACGCTGTCTAACCTGCTCCACATTCTATCCACTATAGGCCAACAGGTTAATTTGAAATCATAAGCTTTCGGACCGCTGCTCCTTCATCACAGCAACACTCTGAAAGTCAAATAAACCTGTTGGACTATAACCTGGTGTCATGTGACTTCTGGACCTTGTCCATCGTAGTCCAACACTGGGACCTCCTCATCATGTCACAGACCAAGCAACATGTGACTCATTTGATCTTCGTAAATAATTAGCAGCCCAGTCTATATCCTGCTCATTAATATGCATGTGGCAGCAAAAGCAGGGTCAGATTTTGATACTAATTCAGCTTCCTTTTTGTCACAAATTGATTGTATTACTTGGTCACTGTTGGCTATCAGTGGGTTTTATTTTCATATAGCATACTGAGGCTTCGATTTCCATCCCAAATAGAAATATACTGAGGTAACTCAGCACCACCTTCCTAACCTGCAATCTTCTTCCTGACCTCTCCACCCCCACCCCACTCCGGCCTATCACCCTCACCTTGACCTCCTTCCACCTATCACATCTCCATCGCCCCTCCCCTAAGTCCCTCCTCCCTACCTTTTATCTTAACCTGCTTGGCACACTCTCTCTCATTCCTGATGAAGGGCTTATGCCCGAAACGTCGAATTTCCTATTCCTTGGATGCTGCCTGACCTGCTGTGCTTTAACCAGCAACACATTTTCAACACTTTCAGGAGCCTAGCCCTTATTGAGGTGAAATCATTAGCAGACGTTGTTTAGGCAATATTAAAGAAACACTGTGTACGTCTATGGAAGTCCTGATCTGGAGGAGCTGGTGTTGGACTGGGGTGGACAAAGTTAAAAATCACACAACACCAGGTTATAGTCTATGTCTGATTTTTGACCAAGTTGATGCAGCAGTTGTGAGTGCATTGTGCCGATAAATACTCCTTGTGTTTATGTCCTTTTGTGATTTTGTTTTAAACTTCCACTTTCATCTTTGCTGTGATTTGTCACTCTGATTATAAAGGTTTTGTTCTTGATTGTGTTTTTTTTTCCCCCTTTTTGTTTGAAGGCCATAGGAAGAGAGTAAACCCCTCCCGGTGCGGGAAGTGAGAAGGAAGAGTTTTTATAAAAGAAGGGGGTGGGTGTTTTTCAGATCGGTGTGTAACAATGAGCAGAGCTCCCCCGGGATGGTGGGGGAAATAGTCCAATAAAACGTGGAACTGCTGGATAAAAGGTCAGAGGTCAGGACTGCCAGGAGGGTGAAAGAACAAACTCAAGGGTTCACAGCAGGTCGGGGCGGGGTGCGGGTAGGGTGAAAATGGACTGAAGAGTGAGTAGGAGATTCTTATTTTTCTTCAATTTGTAAAAAGCGACTAAAGTTCGATGAATAACATCAACCTTTCGAGATGAGAGAATCATTGATCTCTGTTTCTACAGTCTATGGAGTCTGGCTGTAATTAAATCTGTTTTATCAAAGTAATACTTCAAGGATCAAGAACCAATTACTTGACTGTGATAGGAGATAGTTTGAGATATCACAAACTCAAATCAATATTTATAACAGAAGCGAAAGCAAAAAGTAAATGCTGGTTTGTTGGGATGACAGTAATGTTGCAATGCTGCAATTTGAGATAATTCTATTGTGCAGAAAACACAAAATGCTGGAAATCACAGCTGGCCAGGCAGCATCCAGACAGAGAAAGCGAGCTAACATTTCGAGTCCAGAATATTAGCTTGCTCTCTCTGCGTGGACGCTGCCTGATCTCCAGGATTTGATGCTTTCAGGACAGATTCCAGCATCTGCAGTGACTTGCTCCTAAATTCTATGATGCACTTCACCTGCAGAAACTGTTTCACTGACATTGAATGATGGATGTTACCGTTCACACACAGTCACTTCACAGCATCCAATAACAAGAATTCAAAAACTGCCATAATTACTACGGTTCCGATGTTTGCGTTAAAGCTCTTACATTCTGGGCAGTACCACGGTGTGTATTGGAAATTCTCAACATGGTGATCCTTGACCACCTCAACATTACAAACTACCATTCCAACTCCAACCTCGCTCACTCTCCAAACATGTTCCCACCTCCCACATTTATTCCTATATTTTATGGAACTCAATATCGGAGTCTCTCCAATCACGTTTCCATCTCTGGAACAACACTAAGACTGCTCCTATGAAGAGCTCACAAATGCTACCCCCCAGTGACCAGGACAGAGATGAACTCTCTCTCTCCTTGTTCTTTCTGAACCCTCTCACTTTGGACATGATTGATCACACCATCCTTCTTCAACCCCTCTCCATCATCACCTGGATTGATCTCACCAAGTTCCAACTATTCCTTTCTGATCCCATCACCTCTAGTGGCTTCCCTTCCTGAACAATCGTGAGGATCTGTCCTGGACCCTCACACCTCTTTCTGAAGTACGTGCTGTCCATAAGTGACATTCTCTGAAAACACAGTTCATTTTCACAGCACCCAGGAAAACCTCCTCACCAAACCCCAGCACTGTGGCTGAATTATCCAGCTGCTTGTCTGACATTCAGTCCAGGCTCAATGGCTATTTCCTCAAAGCAAATATCTGAACACCCGAGAACTTTGTTTTTGGCTCCTTGTTCTGAATCTCATTTCCCGCTGGCCAGTAACACCACCTTGTTCCCAGCAACTGTCTGGGATTAACTCCATTAACATCACAGCTTTGGTTTCAAATTTGACCCCAAGATAAATGTTTAACCCCAGAACCACACTATCATTAAGAAAACATCTTTTACCAGTCTCAGCTCACCAACTACTGAGAACTTCATCTCCACCTTCATTATCTCTGGACTCTTGGTGCTGTTGGTCCCTCTCACACTTTCTACCCTCCATAAAGCAACTGTGATCTAAAACCATACTGCCAATATTGTAGCTTCACTTGCCTGGTCACCTATCACCCCTAACCTTACTGACCTATCACCCCTGGATTAGTGGCGCTGGAAGAGCACAGCAGTTCAGGCAGCATCCAAAGTGCAGCGAAATCGACATTTCGGGCAAAACCATTCCTGATGAAAGGCTTTTGCCCGAAACGTCGATTTCGCTGCTCCTTGACCACCTCAACATTACAAACTACCATTCCAACTCCAACCTCGCTCACTCTCCAAACATGTTCCCACCTCCCACATTTATTCCTATATTTCCAGCACCACTAATCCAGAATCTGGTTTCCAGCATCTGCAGTCATTGTTTCTACCTATCACCCTTGTCCTTACTGACTGCACTGACCAATCACACCTGCCCTTACTGACCACACTGACCTATCACTCCTCTCCATACTGACCACACTGACCAATCACCCCTGTCCTTACTTCCTTATTCCTGATGAAGGGCTTATGCTCGAAACGTCGAATTCTCTATTCCTGAGATGCTGCCTGGCCTGCTGTGCTTTGACCAGCAACACATTTGCAGCTGACCACACTGACCTATCACTCCTCTCCATACTGACCACACTGACCTATCACACCTGTCCTTACTGACCACACTGACCTATCATCCCTGTCCTTACTGACCTATCACGCCTGTCCTTACTGACCTATCCCGCCTCTCCATACTGACCACAGTGACCAATCACCCCTGTCCTTACTGACCACACTGGCTCAAGTCAATCAATATCTTGATTTAAAAATTCTCATCATTGTTTTCAAATTTTCTATGACCTCACCCATAGAATCTCTACAGTGCAGGTAGAGGCCATTCGGTCCATCCGGTGTGTACAGACCCACCCCACATTGGAAACCATGAAGACACGGAGAGAATGTGCAAACTCCACACAGTCACCCGAGGCTGGAATCGAACCTGGGACCCTGTGAGGCAGCCGTGCTGACCACTGAGCCACCATGCTGTTGCTCCCTATCTTTAATCTCCTTAAAGTCCTTGTACACTCTGAGAAAACTGCACTTCTCGTTGTGTATTCCCAGTGATAATCGCTGCACACTGGGTGACTGTGGAACTCCCCATCCTCAGTGTTACATCTCACTGCATTCATGTTTCAGGTCCAGTGTGATTCTTCATCAGAGCCTCTGGAGAAGGATCACATTAAAGTACGTGATTGTTCTGCACAGATTTACAGATTGACCATTCTACCTTAACCAGACAAAACTAAATAACAGTGAAATCCTTTGGCAGTTGCTTACATTCTTACTGTGCTATTTCCTTTGTTTAAAACTGGGCCAGGCTACCTGGTCTACAATACAGAGTGATGTCAACAGCATGGGGTTCAATTCCTGCACAGGCTCAAGTTACCCTGAGGGACTCTCCTTCTCAACCTCTTCCCCTTGCCTGGGGCACGCTGACCCTCCGGTTAAACAACCACCATTACTCTCTCTCTCTCTCTCTCTCTCTCTCTCTCTGTAATGAGAGAGTAGCCCTATGTTCAGACGATGGTAACATTTTTAGTTTACCATATAGATAGAGTTTTCTGCTCCTCTAAAAGTACTAGAGCTGCCATATTTATACCAGATGGCAACGTGCAAAGTTAGCACAAAATTATATGCTGCACCAAATCAGGGCAGTTGGTTAAAGTGATCAATTTTCATTCTTTGAAGCAGTTCTTTGCTATTTTCTGAGGTTTTGTATTTCCAACATCGAGCTGGCTGGAGTTCCTGTCCAGCCTCTGCTTGTCTGCCTCAGACATGCCAACTTTGATTGGCGATCCCCCTCCTGCCAATAACTCTGCCTCCCTTCACACTCCTGTATCCAAACATGAGCCCCATCTTCCCTCTGCGATCCGGGAGTGAAAACTGACTCTCCATTGGCTGATTGGATGAGGCTCCTCTGTCAGTCTCTTTCCCTCATTGTTTATTTTGTAACAGTATCTGATAAAGATATTCAAAGATCATTTTAAAACAGCATTTCAATTTTTCCCAGATTGTTCACAACTGAATTCTTTCCAGATTAGCCGTTAATTCTTGAGAGTCCAAGAAATCAGGAAAGATTGACAAAGTAACCTCTCACTTCTGCCCAAGCAGTTTTTGTTGTATTTTTCCATGACTTGAGCTGTCTTCCAGCAGCACAGTTAAGGAGAGATTAGATTAGATTACTTACAGTGTGGAAACAGGCCCTTTGGCCCAACAAGTCCACACCGACCCGCCGAAGCACAACCCACCCATACCCCTACATTTACCCCTTACTTAACACTACGGGCAATTTAGCATGGCCAATTCACCTGACCCGCACATCTTTGGACTGTGGGAGGAAACCGGAGCACCCGGAGGAAACCCACGCAGACACGGGGAGAACGTGCAAACTCCACACAGTCAGTCGCCTGAGTCGGGAATTGAACCCGGGTCTCAGGCGCTGTGAGGCAGCAGTGCTAACCACTGTGCCACCATTGTTTTCAAAACAATTATTTAAGCAATTATGTAAGGAGCAATATGCTATAAATATACCATCATTTTACTGATATTCTGAAGTGGGGATGATACTATTGTGAAGAGCTCAAAAAATAATTCAGGATGCTCCTTATCCCAACTGTTTTCCCGATCTGTCCGACCTCACTGCGGTAAGGATTAGATTATTGCTCGGTCATGCACCTTTCAAGAATAGGACAGATGTCAGAGATAGATCAGTGATGCTGGAAGAGCACAGCAGTTCAGGCAATATCCAAAGTGCAGCGAAATCGACGTTTCGGGCAAAAGCCCTTCATCAGGAATAAAGGCATTGGGGCTTTTGCCCGAAACGTCGATTTCGCTGCACTTTGGATATTGCCTGAACTGCTGTGCTCTTCCAGCACCACTAATCCAGAATCTGGTTTCCAGCATCTGCAATCATTGTTTTTACCACCCAGATGTCAGAGATAGTTTCTTTACTCAGAGACTAGTAAAGGTATGGGATGCTTTGCCTGCAACGGGAGTAGATTTGCCAACGTTACATACATTTAAGTCATCATTGGACAGGCATATGGATGTATATGGAATAGTGTAGGTGGGATGGGCTACAGATTAGTATGACAGGGCGGCGCAACATCGAGGGCCGAAGGGCCTGTACTGTGCTGTAATGTTCTTTCTATCTATCTATATAATAAGTCACAGAATGGGTGTGTGCTTTTTCAAATTTAAATGACAAGCTTCATAAAAAGCATATTTGGTGTAAGTAATGTTTTGCTTTTTAGAATGAAGAAGCATAAAATCTGTTCTCTAATTGTTTGTGACTGATCCAGACAGTGTGTTGTAATGGAAGACAATAAATTATTTATCTAACTCTGGCGCTGAGGCATATCCCTGTTAGAATCTGGCAAAGTAACGGCCTTTACACTGAAGGAAAACCTGAACGGAGCGAGGAGAGGTGATGGCGGTGTGACCTTCCCTGAGAAAGCGAGGGAATGTTCGGAGAACCTGGGTATGAATCAGACCATGGCAGGTGGCAGAATTTAAATTCAATTTTTTAAAATCTGGAATTAAGAGTTGAAGGATAACCATGAAACAATTCTTGCAGAAAAACCCATCTGAATCGCTAATGCCCTTCAGAGAAGAAATTAGTTCTCTAATTTCAAAACACCTTCCTACCCATCCCCCCAGCTCCCGTTCTAGCCCCGCCTCCTCCCTTCCTTCCAGCTACCAACCGGATTCATCCCTCCCCTTGACCAACCAGGCCATACCCACTACCTGTGTCAACCTATCAGTACCTCACCATTCCTCTACTCTCCCCCGCACCCTCCCCTCCTTTATCTGTAGCTCTCCCCAACCCCATTTCTATTCCTGATGATGGGGGTTATACACAAAACGTTGCCTTCTCCACCTCCTGATGCTGCCTGCCTTGCTGTGTTCCCCCTCCCTCCTGCCTGTCCCTCCTGACGCTGCCTGCCTTGCTGTGTTCCTCCAGCCTCCTGCCTGTCCCTCCTGATGCTGCCTGCCTTGCTGTGTTCCCCCAGCCTCCTGCCTGTCCCTCCTGACGCTGCCTGCCTTGCTGTGTTCCCCCAGCCTCCTGCCTGTCCCTCCTGATGCTGCCTGCCTTGCTCTGTTCCTCCAGCCACCTGCCTGTCCCTCCTGATGCTGCCTGCCTTGCTGTGTTCCCCCAGCCTCCTGCCTGTCCCTCCTGACGCTGCCTGCCTTGCTGTGTTCCCCCAGCCTCCTGCCTGTCCCTCCTGACGCTGCCTGCCTTGCTGTGTTCCCCCAGCCTCCTGCCTGTCCCTCCTGATGCTGCCTGCCTTGCTCTGTTCCTCCAGCCACCTGCCTGTCCCTCCTGATGCTGCCTGCCTTGCTGTGTTCCCCCAGCCTCCTGCCTGTCCCTCCTGATGCTGCCTGCCTTGCTGTGTTCCCCCAGCCTCCTGCCTGTCCCTCCTGATGCTGCCTGCCTTGCTCTGTTCCTCCAGCCACCTGCCTGTCCCTCCTGACGCTGCCTGCCTTGCTGTGTTCCCCCAGCCTCCTGCCTGTCCCTCCTGATGCTGCCTGCCTTGCTCTGTTCCCCCAGCTTCCTGCCTGTCCACTTTGGGTTCCAGCATCTGCTGGGTTTTTTTGTCTCGAGAGAAGGAAATCTGATCGACACCTGACTCCAGACCCACAGCAACGCGGTTAACTCTCAACTGCCCCCTGGGCAATTAGGGATGGGTAATAAACACTGGCCCAGTCAATGATACCCTCGTCCTGTGAATGAATGAAAACACTGCTACAAACCAACATGAACACTGGGTGCAGTGAATTGATCCTTTAATATTCCCCAACTTTAACACATGGACTTGATAAAAACTTCCAAGGGAATATCCACAAGTTGTAAACAATGAACAAAAACGCACTTTAACCAACCTCAACAATCTAGGAGTGGGGGTAGGCCATTCTGCCCCTCAAACCTGCTCTCCCATTTAATAAGATCATGGCAGATCATTGCAACCTCCTTCGACTTCCCACCCAATCCGTGATAACCATTTGCCCATGCTGTTTGTCCAAATGGTTTCCAGTTCTGAAAGACTCTGCTCCCTCTGCTTTTCAGGATGATGGCTTCAAAAACCCATGGCCCTCATTTCAATGGGTGGCCGCTGAGCCAGTTTGAGATGTGCCCACAAGAGGAAGCAACCTCACGGGACTGCCCTCTCACTCTGGGCACAGGCTGGTAAACCTGCTCTGGACTGTTTCCAACACATTTACATCCTTCCCTCAACACTCTCTGGCTGTGATCTCACCAACGCCCTGTTTACCTTCCTATGGTCCAAGTGAGATCCCTGCACTGTCAGCTGTCCTCACCACAGCGACACGGCAGTAGCATTTTGCTGACTCCTGCTCTGGGACACTCAGATCACTCTGTATTTCAGGGGCCCACAATCTTGCAACATTTACATAATAAGCTTCACGGTACCTGTCAAAATTCATCATTTCACATTTTCTCACATTAAACTCTGCCAGATCTTTTCTGCTTTTTAAACTATCATAAATATGTTCCACCCTCCTTATATCCTCTTCCTGCCCATCTTTGGGACCTCAGAAAATTTTACACCACACTTTCTGTCCCTTCATCCACACCATTCTAAGAAATGTTAAGCTGTCGAGGGTCCAGTGCTGATCCCTGAGACCCATGACACACTGTGAATGTGAAAAAGACCAATTGGTGTCCACTCCCTGCTTCCCGGTTGCTAGCCAATCCTCTATCGATATCAATAAGCTGCTCCTTACAGCATGATTTGGAGATGCCGGTGTTGGACTGGGGTGTATAAAGTTAAAAATCACACAACACCAGGTTATAGTCCGACAGGTTTAATTGGAAGCACACTAGTTTTCGGAGCGACGCTCTTTCATTAGATGATTGACAACCACCTGATGAAGGAGCGTTGCTCCGACAGCTTCCAATTAAACCTGTTGGACTATAACCTGGTGTTGTGTGATTTTTAACTCCTTACAACATGGGCCTTTTTTCACTGGAATCAACTTTGATGCAACACCTTCTGTAATACATTCTTGAAGTCACAGTACAGTACATCTACCTGTTCCCCTTTCTCTATGGCTTGTTACTTCCTCAAAAATCATCAGAAAGACTGTCTCTTCTGCCAGATTACCTTGAACACATTCCAAGTGGGAGAAAGTGAGCACTGCAGATGCTGGAGATCAGAGTCAAACAGTGTGGTGCTGGAAAAGCGCAGCGGGTCAGGCAGCATCTGAAGACCAGGAGAGTCAATGGTTCAGGCGTAATCCATTCATCAGGAAGGATGAAGGGTTTATATCCAAAACATTGACCCTCCTGCTCCTTAAATGCTGCCTGACCCATTGTGCTGTTCCAGTACCACACTTTTGAACACTTATTCCAAGTGTCTGCCTGAACTTCTTTAATAATAACTTCCAAAGTTTTATCTCATAATCAACTTTTTTAATGCCTTATGATAAAATCCATCACAACCTACAGAACCAATAATTTACAGCAGACTGCTTGATGTCCAGAGAATCCCATTGTGAATTAGGAGCTGAAACCCTGCACAGATTGACAAAGCTATTATCCTAAATCTGCAGTATAGCTCAAATATTCACTTTCCCTTTCAGCCCTTTTCCCTGTCCCAGGGCAGTGGGACAAAAACACCAAACTAAGAGGAGGGGACTTGCCCCCGCAGAGCACTCCACTAGAGAAAGAAGTCAGCTCTTTCTATTTTGTCAACACGACCCCAAATCTCCCAATTAAACAACTCCACGAGCAATCATAATGAACAGTGCAGCGACAGAGGAAGGGCAGGGAGCGAGGGAAAGGACTACATTCACATGAAGCTGTGGGGGGATAAACTAAATTCACAAAAGGACAATGTGACAATAATCAATGAAACCGATAATGGTGAAACTCTGTCCATAGGGACGATGGAACAAAAACAAATCCAGGAAACAGGAGGCAGAGAGGGAAGGAACTGAATCAAATGGAGTGCGAGAACTGGGCTTCTTGATATTTTCCCCGGCAGCCTGTTCAGGAACGTAGTGACACATCTCTGGAGCAGATGGCACTTGAACATGGGCCTCCTTGCCTAGAGGTTGGGACATCAGATCACCCTGAACTCAGCACTTTGTTCCTTGTTATCTGTTTTGTCTTTGGGGTATTGAAACACTCACAAGGGGGAAGGAAGAGTCAGAAAGGGGAAGGGGATAAATCAAAGCAGCGTTAGCAGAGGATTCTCATCCAAACGAACTGTGCTCATTTGATTTCTCTAGGCAATTTACAAGATTAAAATCTCCCGGGATTACTGCCATGCCTACCTGATAAGTTCTCATTATTTCTTTCTCCAATTGTTTGATTGCATGTACACCACTGACATATTGTCTTTATCATTTCATACCTTCAAACCATTTCCACCTCCTGGCTTCCTAAACTCAGTAATTCCTCTCTCTCGTGCTCACACCATCATTAATGAGCAGAGCCACCTCTCCCCCTTTTCCTAGCTTGCTGTGTATCCTAAATATCCTGTACCCTTTAATATTCAGGTCCCATTCCATGTCATCCTGCAGCTGTGCTGCTGTTTTGGCGACTGGAACGCACTGATTCCATTCTATTTGAACTCTAGGCTCTATCAGCTTTGTTTGAATATTATGTGTGTTCATGTACAAAGTCTTTACTTTTAACCTTTTGTGTTTTTTGAACCTTCAGCATTTTTCTGTTGGTTATCTAACCTTGTCCAAGAGAGAAGTGAGATTTTGCAAACACCGCTCATTTCTTTTTATCCCAAGTATTATCTGAAACTAAGAAAATTACATGCATTACTGTCAATAAGAAATACAACATTACCAGCAAACACAACTACAGTGCTAGGAGTGTTTCTGACTTGAGGGTCACGCCTGCAGAGCAGCTGATGGGCTTTTGATAAAGTGAAATTGTATTCAGCCCACACTGTGTATTGAGCAAACCTGATGGACGTTAAAGCTTTAGTTAGTGGGGCACCCTCGATGTCACTTGCCTCCGACTTGTGGAGTAGCCCTGAGTTCCATTGTCCGTATCCCGGGATCACCGTTGGACAAACAGCTTGTGTGGGAGGGATTCTGACCTTTATTTTTTCCCAGTGCTTGCTTTTGCAAATCTACTTTAACATTTTGGTTGAATTGAAGGAGAAACCTTTTGCTGGAGGCAGTGAGCTGCAGCTGGTACACATACAAGGTGACAGAGCACAGCTGAGGAAGGAGCGTTTATTATTCACCGCTGTCGATAGTTGGCAGGCCGTACAGAGTGACAGATTAGTGGGAAACAGTAAAAACTACATTAACTCTTTGAGGATAAGGCCAGTACAGAACCAAAATGGTGTGTGTGTGTGTGTGTGTGTGTGTGAGAGAGTGTGTGTGTCAGTATCAGTGTATGGGTGGGTGTGTGTCAGTGTGTGCATCAGAGTGTGTGTGTGAGTGTTAGTGTGCGTGTGTGTGTGTGAGAGTGTGAGTGTGTCAGTGTGTGCGTCAGAATGTGTGCGTGTGTGTCAGTATGTGCGTCAGTGTGTGTGTGTGTGTGAGAGTGTGTCTGTGAGAAAGTGTGTGAGGGAGTGTGTGAGAGTGCGAGTGTATGTGTGTGTGTCAGTATGTGCGTCAGAGTGTGTGTGTATGAGAGCGTGCGGCAGAGTGTATGTGTCAGTATCTGTGTGTGTGTGTGTGTGTGTGTGTAAGAGAGAGTGTGCGTGTGTCAGAGACTGTGTGAGTGTGTGTGTGTCAGTATGTGCGTCAGAGTGTGTGTGTGAGTGTGAGTGTGTGTGTGTCAGTGTGTGCGTCAGAGTGTATGTGTGAGTGTGTCAGTATCTGTGTGTGTGTGTGTGTGTGTGAGTGTGTGTGTATGTGTGTGAGGGAGTGTGAGTGTGTGTGTGTGAGTGTGTGCGTCAGATTGTGTGTGTCAGTGTGTGTGTGTGTGTCAGTGTGAGTGTGTGTGTCAGTGTGTGCGTCAGAGTGTGTGTGTGTCAGTGTGTGCGTCAGAGTGTGTGTGTGTCAGTGTGTGCATCAGAGAGTGTGTGTATGTGTGTGAGAGTGTGTATGTCAGAGTGTGTGTGAGGGAGTGAGTGTGTGTGTGTGTGTGAGTATGTGCGTCTGTGTGTGTGAGTGTGAGTGTGTGTGTGTCAGTGTGTGTGTGTGTCTAACTGATTTGACCTTGGAAATCAAAGAGCTGAGATCTAGGGAAAGCCTTGAGCCTACCTCCTGTGAAAGAGAATGCCTCATCAGGGAAGGTCAAAGATAACAGGATAGTAATATCAATCTGGGGCATTACTTAAACTGAGCACAAAAGGTCAAGGGGTCACCAACTGAGAAAAGCAAATTGGAACTAAAATTAACAGGCTCTTAACAAAAGAAAAAGGTATGGTCGATACAAAGAATTAATTCCAGGTTAACCAGGAAAGCACCAATCGTTAAGCTTCATTTAAGAAATGGTAGAAGACTATAATGGGGAACAGCCCTTTTCGATCTGAATGATTAGAAAGACTTCCCTCATTGGCTAAATGACATTGTCTCATACTCACTTTCTGACACTATATGACCCTGCAGCAGAGTTAACCCTTGGAGTTCTGTCAATTTTCATTCATTTGAACTTTTGAATTCTTGTTTCAGTCCTGATGAGGACAAGACCAAAAGCCACAACGTCATGTTTGTCTTTTTGAGTAAAATTCATCTTCTGTCCAAGTTCAGCAGGCCTTTCCTCACAGTCACTCTCTCAGTGACTACACGTCAAAGGCACTTCATTGGCTGTCAGTTACTTTGCAACTTGAAAACTGCTTTATTAATTCAAGCCTTTCATTTTCTTCTTCTCTTACAACTGGAACACTTGAGTTGCTGACAGTGAAATGCTGAGATGACATGGGTGTACATCCCCCAGACACCGCACTTACAGCCGAACCAATTGGTGAAAAAGACCAGCCCTTGGGGAGAGACAGCGTGAGGAAAGGGAGCTCCTGTACATCAGGCTGGTCCTCCTCAATACTTGTTCTTGACGGATTTCTCACTGAGTTTATCAGCAACAGACACAGCACAGGAACAGGCTGTAACCAGGGAAACAGGCTGTAACCAGGGAAATAGCCTGTAACTAGGGAAATAGATTGTAACCAAAGAAACAGCCTGTAAACAGGGAAACAGCTTGGAACCAGGGAAACAGCCCGTAAGCTGAGACACAGCGTGTAACCAGAGGAACAACCTGTAACCAGAGAAATAGCCTGTAGCCAGAGGAACAGCCTGTAAATAGGGAAACAGCATGTAACCAGGGAAACCACCAGAAACCTGGGGAACAGCCTGTAACCAGAGGAACAGTGTGTAACCAGGGTAACAACCTGTAACCAGGGAAACCATCTGTAACCAGGGGAACAGCCAGTAACCAGGGGAACAGCCTGTAACCAGAGAAACAGCCTGTAACCAGGAGAACAGCCTGTAACCAGGGGAACAGCCTGTAACCAGGGGAACAGCCTGTAGGTTTTCTGAGATGGTGAGCTCCTTGAAACGATTGCATCTTCTTTCATTTGCAGAGCGGTTTGTTTGTCTGTCCGCTGTGACTGTGAGCCCTTTACTGCATCCATTCATTATATTTCAATTTGAGCTTTTTTTTTAAAGATTCACTCACCAGTTGAGGGTGTCACTGACCAGGCCTGCATTTATTGCTCATCCCTAATTACCCAGAGGGCAGTTAGGGTCAGTCACATCACTCTGGGTCTGGAGTCACATCTAGGTCAGACCAGGTAAGGAGGGCAGATTCCTTCCTGAGTGAACGAGGTGAGGTTTCTCCCCCTTGACAATGGATTCATGGTCATGGTACTCTTCATGCCCTGTTTTTATTGGAGTGGAATTTCCCCATCGGCTGTGCCAGGATTCAAGCCCGTGTGCCTGGAATGTAACCTGGGTTCCTGGATTCACAGCCCAGTACCTCCCCACCTCTCCCCCCCCCCCCCCCCCCCCCCCGAAATCTGAAAGGTAGGAAAAAGGGTAGGAATGGCCTGTTTATGAAGGTGCCCTCACCAATCGGCAGAAAGTGTCTCATATAAAGGAGAGCTTTCTGTTTGTTTCAATTATTTTGAAAAAAAAAGTTATATCACTTCTGAAGAAGCGTCACTGGACCCAAAACATTAACACTGCTTTCGCTCTCTCCAGCTACTGCCAGACCTGCTGAGTTTCTCCAGCAATATCTGTTTTTTGTCAGCTAGACCTTGTGATAATTTCAATGCTGTGGTCTCAATGAAGGGAGTGTTTTCCTTGCAGCTCTGAGTTTAGTTCGGTTGATAATTCAGGATAACGATAGCATCTTTTAATTCTGTTCCTGTAAGCCCTAAATACATCAACCCAAACAGAAGAAGGTAATGTTACCATGTGACTACATCACCGAAGAAAGGAGCTAATTAGAATGAAAAAGTAAATCCTTTAAAGGGATGGTAAGAAATAAGGAAAGGTTCCCTACTTCAGGGCGATACAAAGAGAAATGACAAAACAGCTCCTAGCTTCAGGAGAGCAGAGTGTGAGACAGGATTAAACTGAAGGAGAAAATGCAATACATTAGTATTGTTGAAAATCCAAAATTCAAAAAGAGCGAACTGCTTCTAGCAATCACAGCACATCAAGGTAAAAAAGACAAGTTACAATTCCTGATTTAGCTGTCCAACACATTTCCTCATCAAATAATTCTTATCCTGACATAGGTCTCCATCAGTTTCTGAATAGATATTTCTGGCCAGCTTGATGATATGCAGGGTGTGTGGAATTGGAGGGAGGGAAGGGAGGACTAGAAAGAGTTCAAAGGGTACGTCGCCCATTGTAATGTGAAGCCTCTGTATTAGCCATTTGGAATATAGCACATTAAATCTTTCTCCTTTGTTACTTTGTCTGCCAATCAAGCACTGATATATGCAGTGCCCTTTAACTGAACCATGAATAATCACTTGGAAATGGAAATAATTACTGACGGTAACCAAGGGATTATTGTGGCGATTAGAAGGAATTCCAGCCGCAGTGAGACTGGGTAGGAATGAGAGAGATCAACACCAGTCTCTTAAGTCACATCAGAGATCACTTGCTATTTGTTCTCTACATTCTACTCAGTTTAAAATAATATTTTTGGAGGAAATTTACCATTAAATTTTGGGTTCACGTAGTAAAGAATTTTCAGTGCTTTAAATGTTGATCCCACTCTTCCTCCCCATCTTTAATATGACACAGTTCCCTACAAAGTCAATACCTCGGTTTCTCTAACACTTCACTCAATGGTCCTTCCGGAGGCACGGGATTATACAGCAGGTTCAGCAAGTGGGTTAATCCCAGGGGAGACACTATCAATCTACCTCCAGACACACGACACAGCTCTGCACCAATATCCGGGGGAAGTCACTGCCTCTCAGTCAGAAACAGTGCTTGCCTCATTTCCCTTCTCTGTGCTGAGAGGAGCCGAGATCACATGTAACATTGTATTGCTGTCCTGACTGAGGTCAGATAACCCAGAAGGTGTCTGGCACCGATAGTGCAGCATCCTTCTCCATATAACACCTCATCCAAGAACGGTGCCATTGGCCTGGACATTCTCACGAGAAACTCCTATACCATGCTTTCGCAAAAATGATTGAAGCATTTGTTTTGAACTTCACTTACATGGTTTTGAAACTGTGAACTATCTGGAAGTTACAGCTACAGGGTACGATGGTGGTTCAACGATTAACATGGCTGCCTCACAACACAAGGGTCCTGGGTTCAATTCCAGCCTGGAGTGACTGTGTGGGTTTCCTCCCCTGGTCCAAATGATGTGCAGGTTAGGGTGGGTTGGCCATGCTAAAGTACCCCTTGTATCCAGGGATACACAGGCTAGGTGGGTTAGCCATGAGAAATGCAGAGGTAGGGAGTGTGTCTGTGTGGGATGCTTTTCAAAGGGTCAGTATAGACTGAGTGGGCCAAATGGCCTGTTTCCCCACTGTATGGATTCTATGGTAAGGAAAAACTAAAGGATGATTTACTTTGAAGATCAGTACACAGTCCAGCAGCATACATAGAGACGTAGAGCATGGAAACAGACCCTTCGGTCCAACCCATGATGGTTAAAAAGCTACATGTTTCAAATACGTGATGTAACACATCCATTTTAAAAGTCGCTAAGCAGACCACATTTTGAGCCATCAAAGTGTGATGTTTCAGTCCTGTATCCCAGTCTGTGGTGCAGAAAACATCTGAACTAACTTGAAAGATTGTGCATCAATGTGAGTGGATTTTGTACTGGAAATAAACGTCTTCAAATTGCCCATTTGTTTGCTTTGCAATCTGAGGATAAAGTCTCCATCTCTTTCACTTCACATCAGAGGAAACAATATGAAACTATTTCACAATTCAGTGACTCCAATTCAGATCAGGTTCAGATCAGGCTAAAATGTGTTAACAAAAACCAGAAACTTAAGATTAAAGATGGGTACTTAGCTAATACTAAAATGTAACCAACATTTGGACACTGAGATTGAGAATGTAATCACAGCTTCACTTTCCCTGGTCAGTGAGATGTGAAATCAACAGCAAAACATGAGTCTCTCGGCAAATCCCATCGGCAGGAATTCTGTGACTATTACACAGCACCATATTGTTTCTGTTTTTGTTCACCTGCATTTATTACAACTTGTTCTAACGTCACAAAATATCACAAGACTTTGTTAATATTTTGGATATTGGGTGTTCCACTGCATATAACATTTGATCCTGCCCAGGAATAAAGCTTGGGGTTTTTCTTTGAGAAATATGAAGTCACTCAAAACAGTTCACGGCTCACTGAACAGCAGTTCAACAGTGAGTCGGTCTGTCAGAAAGCGACAGAAAGTCAGAGAAGGTGACTCCATAGTGCTGACTTTCACTCGCTCCATGCCCGAGGGAAAAGGCAGCCGTGAGGAGAGCAGTTCTGCTCAGAGCAGCAGCAGGGAGCTCGGATTCAACCAGTGACCAGTGTCTGGCCTGGACCGACCAGAGTGAGGGTCAGCATCCACATGGGCTGAGCAGGTAGGGTCTGTGCATGAGTATCAGCTGATCAGCATGCTCTCACACTCACACACGCACTCATACTCTCACACACGCACACTCACACTCACACACACATTCATACACACACACACACACTCACACAAACTCACGCAATCATACTCACACACAATCATACTCACACACTCACACATATACACACCCACTCACACTCAAGGACATGCATGCTCACACACACTCACACACACACACACACTCACTCACACAGACTCACACACACACACACACACACTCACACGCACATATGCTTACACACACTCACACACACTCACTCATACTCTCACACTCAAACACACACACACACTCTCTCATTTACACTGTCACTCTCTCACTGTCTCTCTCTCACTCCCTCCCTCCCACACTCTCAGTCAGCAGTGGGTCAGCTTGGCTGGAAGACATGAGCATGACGCCCTGCCTGGGAGAGGCCAGGAAATTTCAAGGTGAGACACAATGTGATAAAAGTTAAACATTTGAAATTGAGACAGTAATTAGGCACCTGCCAGGAATCTTCGCTGCTCATCAACTGGCAGTTCAGCCCCTCAGGCCGGGCAAGTTTGGGTTCTGTTCGAGGGAGTTCAGAAGCTAGATATTTGAAAGTGAGGATTTGAAATCACTTGTGAATAAACAAAGTATGAATGAGATTTGGTGACCAACAATGTCAGGGGGTCTGGGAGGCTGCTGAAAATTCCATTCAATCTGTTTTTACTCCACCCGCTATCGGAAATTTTCTGTGGAGTGTTCCACCACAGTTTGTCTGTTCCCTATATTTACCTCGATTCTAATGTTCGCAATTAACATCCATTAGAGATGTAGGAGACTTTTCTAACATTGTGGCTGTTCATTGTATTGATGCCAAGCTGTAGAATCTTATGGCTTTACTCTGTTTTTACGTCACTGGAATTAAAACTGTGAAATTTTAATGTAACAAAGTTTCTGGTCCCCAACCACATCATAATGTAAATTTAACAGGTCCCCCTCCCCCTCAGGATCATAATATACATTTCGGGTTTTGTGCTGGACTGTGGTACTAAGGGGGTATGACCATCATTCACATCTATCAGCATATCCGAGTCTAAAGGTATGGCGTTGGAAAAACACAGCCACTCAGGCAGAATCCAAGGAGCAGGAGAATCGATGATTTGGCCATCAGCCCTTCATCAGGAATGAGGCTTGTGGGTTCAGGGACTGAGAGATAACTGGGAAGTGGATGGAGCTGGGGGTGGGGGGGAGGGGAAGGTAACAGAGAAGCGATAGGTAGATGAAGGTGTGGGGGTGATGGTGATAGGTCAAAGGGGAGGGTGGAGTGGATAGATGTGAAGGAAGATGGATGGTAGGACAGTTCAAGAGGGTGGTGCTGAGTTGGAGGGTTGGATCTGGGATGAAGAGTTTATGCTCGAAACATCGACTCTCCTGCCCCTCGGATGCTGCCTGACCTGCTGCGCTTTTCCAGCACCAAACCTTTTGACTCTGATCTCCAATATCTGCAGTCCTCACTTTCTCCCAGTCGGCATGTCAGATGTGTCACATTGTGTCAGAGAGTCATACAGCCCTAAAATCGACTCTTCTATTCAATGCAGTCGTGTGACCAGGCTTCCCAAACTAAACTACATGAATCCCAATTGCCTGCACTTGGTCCATGTCCCTGTAATCCTTTCCTGTTCATGTCCCTGTTCAAATGTCATTTCAATGTTGTGACTGTACCTGCATCCAACACTTCACACAAGGTACTGGACCCTTGACTAAAGGAAGGATCTAGAGAAAGTTAAATTCTTCAAAGAGCTTGTTTATAAAAAGGAGTCAGTAGTACTGCAGTAAGAAGTCATTTTTAAAAGGTGTTTGTTCAGTTAGCACAAGGTATATTTATGATAAAGGTCAGGACATGTCGAGTCAGGGGCATATCGCTGAATGGATAGCACATTAGATAAAAAAATTAGGAAATAGAGTGAAGATATATAAAGTAGTTATTCAGATTGGAGTTAGGTAATAATAGTACTCCAGAGGAGATCATGCTGCTTGATATTAAATCAGTGATTTGAATTAAGAAATAACTAACTGAATATCAAAATCTACAGGTGATACCAAACTGGGGGTTGAGGAAAAATAAACAGTATATTACAAGAAGGAATTAGAAAACTTGCCAAGAGGTAACAAAGTGACAGATGAGTTAACTGAGGTGGTGCACTTCAGTCACAAAAATAATAACATCACCTAAACCTTTGAAAATAAGGAACAAAATGTGTAGAAAAGCAAAGGAGTCTAATAATACAGGGGAACGAAGCCAATCACAGCTCACAAAACAGCTGCAATGTTCACAAAGCGATGATTTATTGTTAAGGTTAGAGAATTGAAAAGTAGTAAATTCTGTTCAACTTGAATAGAACTCTGGTCAGATGGTACTTGGGGGTACCGTGCACTGTCTGGTTTCCATAAAGAGGACAGAAACCCACTGAAGAAAATGCAAAGAAAGATTTACAAGGATAGTAACAGAACTGAAATGTTACAGCTAGCAAGAAGAACTGACAAGTTTAGAAGTTCTTTTTCTTTAGAAAGAAGACATTTACTGGTGACATTTATTGGTGTTCCTCCAAGTTCTGAAAGAGTTTGATAGGGTCAGCATGGAGAGGAGACTTTCCTTGTGGGAGAATCGAAGGTGAGGATTCAGAAATATGAGTCATTAATAAACACAAGATTGGAAAGTGAGGAGAAACATCTTCACTTGAAGCATACTTAGAATGTGGATCTTATTAACACAGGAAATGGTTATTGTTAGTGGTATAGAAGGTGCTTTCAAAAGGAAACTACATTGTAGATAGGAAAGAGATATTGAAAGACTGAGATGGAGTAGATAGAAGGAATGAGGGGTGTGGTTTATAAAGAACTGCATAGATCATTTGAGCCATCTGGCCTATCTTTGTGTTGGATAATTAATGCATTGTCACAATGTTATACGTGATGACATTCTCTATGTGCATCCATTCTTTGTACTGAGTAAGACAGCAATCTATGAGTGACAGCATTTATGGACCACGCAGTTTGAAGTGTTGCTAGGAAATGACATACAATTCTGCTCAATAGGGGAGGGACTATTGCAAGGTTTTTGTCAGTGAGTCAGGTCAGTTCAGGAGTCACCGCAAGAAGACCAAGGTTACAGGCAATTGAGTAAATCAATGAAGGTGTGAGATAGAAACAGAGAGGACAGTACACGTTAGACTTTATTTTAGCTGTATTATTATCAAGGCAAGTTATTGGCATGTTCTATATGGAGAAGACTGTAAACATTCATGAGCAGATGCCCTCTGTTGGAGTCCAGGCTCAGGGCTGGTCTGTGAGCTGTGAAATTCTCAAAAGAACCTCGTGTACAATTAACAGTTCAGTATGTCTGAGAGTGAAGATGAAAAACCTACTAGAACTGATCGCAGGATGAAACTGGTCTTATAAAGGTTTATGAAATCATGAAGGATGTAAATCGAGTAAATGTCACAACCACCTGATGAAGGAGGGTCGCTCCGAAAGCTAGTGCTTCCAATTAAACCTGTTGGCCTATAACCTGGTGTTGTGTGATTTGTAACTTTGTACACCCCAGTCCAACACCGGCATCTCCAAATCGTTCTTATCTATCACCTTTTAATCTTTCCAATCATCTTTTGTGTATTTCAGTAGCCGCAGCTGTGCACAGTATTCCACATGTCCTTGTATCAATGACATAGAAAGTGACCAATTAATTCACCATTTAACCGTTAACAGGTAGCAATGGCTGATTTATTTATTCCATTCCTCCTAGTTTTGTTGTGGTGCCTCCAATTTATCGTTAATCATGATTTCCAAATCTCAATAATTTCCCCTGTATATTTTAGACATTTACATACCTTCTGGGAGGTTGTTTTTCATGCCCATCTAAAGGACTCTGATTTTTATTTACAGCGAATTTGCCATCTAAATATCCATGTAACCAATTTCCCGGGATATCCAAATCCTCTTATAGCTCTTATCCACTTTGAGGTTTGGAGACTACTACCTTCAGAAACTCGATCACCTGTAAAGTTAGCCGATGAGATTGTGACTCCTTGCCCCACATTATTCTGAAGCTCACTGAACAAACAGACCTCAGCGGGAATCCAGATGTAACATGTTCCCAGGTTGGTCACGACCTCTACATAATTACATCTATCAGCCATTCAATCACATGTTGGCTACAGATCATTTCCAGGACGAGCTGGGTCAAAGACCTGAATGAAACCCAAATTCAACATACTCATTGACTTGACAAGCTCTTTTGTCATACTTTCAAAGAAAATAACTAACTTCAATTGACACAAACTCTCCACCATGAATCCACACTTGCTGTTCTTCAGAATTTTACTTCAATCCTCTGCTCATTACTCTAACTCGTAATGAGAGCTTCTATAACATCACTCACTGTGGTCTTCTATAATATCACCCACTGTGGTCTTCTATAACATCACTCACTGTGGTCTTCTGTAATATCACTCACTGTGGTCTTCTATAACATCACTCACTGTGGTCTTCTATAATATCACTCACTGTGGTCTTCTACAATATCACTCACTGTGGTCTTCTATAATATCACTCACTGTGATCTTCTACAATATCACTCACTGTGGTCTTTTATAACATAACTCACTGTGGTCTTTTATAACATCACTCACTGTGGTCTTTTATAACATCACTCACTGTGGTCTTCTATAATATCACTCACTGTGGTCTTCTATAATATCACTCACTGTGGTCTTCTGTAATATCACTCACAGTGGTCTTTTATAACATCATTCACTGAGGTCTTCTATAATATCACTCACTGTGGTCTTCTATAACATCACTCACTGTGGTCTTCTATAATATCACTCACTGTGGTCTTCTATAACATCACTCACTGTGGCCATCAAAGCCAATGATCTGTAATCTAAAAAAAAGTGAATTGATTCTATTTCACTTGCACGGGAAGAGTCAGAAACAGGAAAGGAGCAGTCACTTTACTGGGAGTTTTCAACAGGTCCCCCAATAGAAGCAGACACACAGAGGAGCAGATTGGGAGGCAGATTTTGGAAAGTAATAAGGTCATTGTCCTGGGTGACTTTAACTTCCCTAATATTGATTGGAACCTACTTAGTTCAACATGTGGGGCACAGTGGTTAGCACTGCTGTCTCACAGCGCCAGAGACCTGGATTCAATTCCCGCCTCAGGCAACTCTCTGTGTGGAGTTTGCACATTCTCCCCATGTCTGCGTGGGTTTGCTCCGGTTTCCTCCCACAATCCAAAAAATGTGCAGGTTAGGTAAATTAGCCATGCTAAATTGCCTGTAGTGTTAGGGGAATGGGTCTGGGTGGGTTGCGCTTCGGCGGGTCAGTGTGGAACTTGTTGGGCTGAAGGGCCTGTTTCCACACTGTAAGTAATCTAGTTTGGATAGAGCAATTTTGTCAGGTGAGTCCAGGAAGGGTTCCTGACACAATATGTAGATAGGCCGACTAGAGAGGAGGATATTGGATTTAGCGCTTGGCAACGAACCATGCCAGGTGTCAGATCTCTCGGTGGGAGGCCATTTCGGTGATAGTGAACACAGCTCCCTGACCTTTGCTATAGTCATGGAGATGGACAGGAGCAGACGGTATGGGAAAATATTTCATTGGTGGAGGGGGTATCACAAGGCTATTGGGCAGGAACTGTGGAGCATAAATTGGGAACAGATGTTCTCAGGGAAATGCATAACAGAAATGTGGAGGTTGTTTAGGGAGCACTGGCTGTGAGTGCTGGATAGGTTTGTCCCACTGAGACAAGGAAGGAATGGTGGGATAAAGGAACCTTGGATAACAAGAAATGTGGAACATCTAGTCAAGAGGAAGAAGGAAGCTTACTTAAGGTTGAGGAGGCAAGGATCAGGTAGGGATTTAAAGGGTTGCAAGGTAACCAGGAAGGAACTGAAGAATGGACTTAGGAGAGTGAGAAGGATGCGTGAAAAAGCTTTAGTGGGTAGGATTAAGGAAAACCCTAAGGCATTCTACACTTAAGCGAGGAACAAGAGAATGGCCAGAGTGAGGGTAAGGCTGATCAGGGATAGTGGAGGGAATTGGTGCCTAGAGTTGGAGGAAGTAGGGGTGGTCCTTAATGAATGTTTCAGTATTCACTAGTGAGAGGGGCCTTAATATATCTGAGGACAGCATGAATCAGACTGATATACTGGAACAGGTTGATGTTAAGAAGGTGCATGTGTTGAAAATTTTGAAAAATGTAAAGATAGATAAATTCCCTGGGCCAGATGGGATATACCCAAGGCTACTACAGGAAGTGAGGGAAGAGATTGCTGCGCCTTTGGTGATGCTCTTTCTGTCTTCACTGTCCACTGGAGTAGTGCCAGAAGATTGGAGGGTGGCAAATGTTATTTCCTTGTTCAAGCAAGGGCATTGGGCTAACCCTGGGAATTACAGACCAGTCAGCCTTACATCAGTAGTGGGCAAATTGTTGGAGAAGAAAAACCATAGTTTGATTAGAGACAGTCAGCATGGCTTTGTGAGGGGCAGGTCATGCCTCACAAGCCTTTTCGAATTCTTTGAGAATGCGACAAAAAACATTGATGAAGGTAGAGCAGTGAATGTGGTGTATATGGATTTTAGCAAGGCATTTTATAAGTTCATTCAGAACGTAAGGAGGCATGGGATATAGGGAGATCTGGCTGTCTGGTTACAGAATTGGCTGGCCCATAGAAGACAAAGAGTGGTGGTTGAGAAAAGTATTCAGCCTGGAGCTCGGTGACCAGTGGTGTTCCACAGGGATCGGTTTTGGGACCTGTTATTTGTGATTTTTGTAAATGACTTGGATGAGGATATGGAAGGGTGGGTTAATAAGTTTGCCAATGAGACGAAGTTTGGTGGAGTTGTGGATAGCGTAGAGGGCTGTTGTAAGTTGCAGCAGGACATTGACAGGAAGCAGAACTGGGCTGAGAAGTGGCAGATGGAGTTCAACCTGGAAAAGTGTGAAGTAATTCACTTTGGAAGGTCGAATTTGAATACACATTAAAGGGTTAAAGGCAGGATTCTTGGCGGTGTGCAGGAACAGAGGGATCTTGGCCTCCATGTCCATAGATCCCTCTAAGTTGCCACCCAGGTTGACAGGGTTGTTAAGAAAGCGTATGATGTGTTGGCTTTCATTAGCAGGGGATTCAGTTTAAGAGCCACAAGGTTATGCTGCAGCTCTACAGACCCCTGGTTAGACCACACCTGGAATATTGTGTTCAGTTCTGGTCGTCTCATTACAGGAAATCTGTGGAAACTTGAGAGAGGATGCATGGCAGAAATGTCTAGCGCGAGGGGATTGGAGGAAGTTTAAGGTGATTGGAGGAAGGAGGTGTCAAAGGTAAGTTCTTTACACAGAGAGTGGTGGGTGTGTGGAGGACACCGCCAGTGGTGGTAGTAGATACAAAGAAACTGCAGATGCTGGAATCTGAGGGAGACTGACAAGAGGTAGAGGTACACAGCAAGCCAGGCAGCATCAGAAGGTGTATTATCTAGTCAAGAGGAAAAAGGATGCATACTGTCGGGTGTAACTCTTCTTCAATCCTTGGCACGGCACAGTGGTTCGCACTGCTGCCTCACAGCACCAGGGTCCCAGGTTCAATTCCCGCCTCTGTGTGGAGTTTGCACATTCTCCCAGTGTCTGTCTGGGTTTGCTCTAGGTGCTCTGGTTTCCTCCCACAGTCCAAATTTGCAGGTCAGGGTGAATTGACCATGCTAAATTGCCCATAATGTGTAGGTTAGGTGCATTAGTCAGGGGTAAATGTAGAGTAATACAGTGGGGGAATGGGCCTGGGTGGGTTACCCTTTGGAGGGTCAGTGTGGTCTTGTTGGGCTGAAGGGCCTGTTACCAGACTGTAGGGAGTCTATGATATGATCAAGGGCTTGTGCTGTGCTGCTCTATATTCCACCTTTCTCCAGTCCACGGCCAGGTCTCCATAACATATCAGAGAAAAGCTCACTGGTACCATCGTTGAGAAGTCTGTGGAAAGGCACCTCCTTTACCTGGGATAAATACAAGTAAGAAAATAGCAAGAAAACAATATCTAGAGAAACACAGCCAATGTACCAACTTTACAGTCAACTCCAGTGAGGAAGGTCCCAGGCTAAGGAATGTCATCAGTATCGCTTTCCTACCGCACTGTGATCCAGTAATACTAACGTTAGTCGAGTGATTGTAACAAGGGTTACCTAAGTGGACCTCATAGAATACGAATTCCCTGATTGAGGCTGTTATTTTTGTCCAATCAGGGAGCCCTGGCTGACAGATTTAAAAAGTGAGTGCCAGAGAAGTTGACACACAGAGCTGCCTCTGAACGAGGCAGTATGAAAGCCAAGGGCTGTTTCCCTGGAAATAAAGGCTAACTTGGTGATGCAATGCCAGCCTCTGTGTAGTTACCCCAGTTAGAAGCTGCCACTATATCTGTAACATAGTCACTGATTGTACTATTAACACTGAAGTGAAGATTTTATTATCATGTTTGAGAAAAAAAACACCAATACAGCCTCGAAGCCAAACCCTTCTTAAACTATGTTCAAATGTGTGATGTAATTAAGAGTTGGAATTCCCCGGGGAAATGTCAGGAAGCATTCCCAACTCCACCAAGCTGCCTCCATGTCGAAGAGCCCTGGGGAGATAGGGCCAGGACAGAGTTGGGCCTTTATCCTCCATTACTATGGAGACAGATGGATGGTAAGGCAGCCTGAAAAACCAAAAACAATTTACTGGGACATCAATCCAATTAATGAAATGCACCTGGAGACATTTGTGGGGGATTGGCAATGATTACATTTACCTTTTGTTTGCTGTCAATCACAGTCTAGCCCTCACCTCCTTGCGCCTCTCATGTTCTTCATACCTGCCATTCTGCCCTCATCTCCTATTTCCTTTCCATATTGCCCCTATCTTCCTTGCCTCTTCCACATACCCCATTCTTTTTGTGCCCCTTTCCCAAAGCTACCAAATGCCTGCCAAGCTCTCATATCCCCATGATCCCTCGCTTCTCCTGGTATCTCCATCACCCTCCTCATTCTCCCTTTTCATCCTCACCCCCCCTTCCCTAACACCCATGCATATACCATACTTACTCTCCCAAATATCCACAATGTGCAGAATCAATGAACCATTGTTAATTGTGGCAAGTTTTTGAAATATTAATGAAACTGGCAATAAGTAAAGAAGCTTTGACCATCTGCATGAAGAAGCTGATCAGGTAATACCTTCAGAGAAGTGTCAATCGGCCATAACTATTTATAGCGTCAATGACAAAAAGTTCGAGTAAAAAGTGAGGTCTGCAGATGCTGGAGATCAGAGCTGAAAATGTGTTGCTGGTTAAAGCACAGCAGGTTAGGCAGCATCCAAGGTACAGGTACTTCGACGTTTCGGGCCAGAGCCCTGATGAAGGGCTTTCATTCCTGAAGAAGGGCTCTGGCCCGAAACGTCGAATTTCCTGTTCCTTGGATGCTGCCTAACCTGCTGTGCTTTAACCAGCAACACAATGACAAAAAGTTACCCACTTTGCACCTCTTAATCTTTGGTTACAAAATCTAGAAACTGAAGGATACTATTGAAAGGAACAATAACCTATTAAAAGGTAAAAAAAATCAATAAAATAAAGCTTGTGTTTTCCTGTATCAAAATTGATACTTAGTACTTGACTAAGTACTTAATCTATCTTTGGAGCTCAGGCAAGCATTCGTAATGAGGTCATCTGGTAACTGTATCAACAGCAGCTGTTAGAACAGATGCCAGGCATTTCTATTTCCATAGTACCTCAGGCTAAATCTGATATTCAAGTTCCTGTGCAGCCTGATTTCACAGCATGAATTCCACGTTGTCAAGACTCCCCAATAGATTTTGAAGAAGCTGGCTGAATAATTTAACATCACAATTACAGATAATATCTTTCCATATTCCCCCTGCTGTTAAGTCCAGAACCTGGGGACATAGTCTCTCATAATAAAAAGGGTTAGCCATTTCAGACTGAGATGAGGAGAAATTTCTTCATTCAGAGAGTGATGAACCATTGGGAGTCTCTAACCCAGGCGGTTGCAGAAGGTCAGTTATTAAGCATTCAAAACAGAAATTGTTCGATGTGGGTAGGTCATCTATAACATGATGGTTGCATTCTTTTGCAACCCCACATTTTGGAAAAATGGTGCTTTAGAAACAGCATTTAAAATGTTGGTGATGTAATCGCGTTACAGCCAACACACCTTTTAAAAGTTTGCACTTTAGAATCATTGTCCCTAATTTGTCAATCACATTACAGGGAATTTGCATTGACGAAACGTGGGTTATAGCAGAACAACCATCACATCAAAGGATATGCAGAAAAATGGCAGTGATATAAATGATCAGCTATGGTTGAACTGATTGAGAGAGCGGGCTCAGTGTGCTGAATGAACTCCTCCCGTCCTTATGTTCCTCTAACACTTCCTTACGGAGTGTCAATTTGACCTCTAAGGTTTAAACAGTACAATCCAGTGTAAAAAGCTATTTTCTTCATTTTACAAAAATTGCGTATCCTGTCTACAACTTGAGGAAAGTGTTTTATCAGATAGCAGAATCCCATGAAAATATTATGTGCATTTCCAATGTTATTCCATTAAAAGTAGTAATTCCACCAGAGATACCCCTAGTGATGAACACCATGAGTGAGCTGACTAGATAACTTTAAAAAAAACATCATTTTTGACATCTTGTATGCAGTGATCAATAGGCTGAAAGATATAGAGGTACAGTGGTGAAAAATTATCACTTAAAGAGTCTTTATCATCCAGTCACAAAATATGGACTAAATCGAGTATATTGATATAATTGGTGATAGGAAAGTGAAATGGATCTACCTTACTGCAATCATAAAGGCCAGTGCAGTGACACAGTGCATCACCGCTCCACATGTTAGTTCATCACATTTCAGGGTAAAAACAATGACTGCAGATGCTGGAAACCAGATTCTGGATTAGTGGTGCTGGAAGAGCACAGCAGTTCAGGCAGCATCCAACGAGCAGCGAAATCGACGTTTCAGGCAAAAGCCCTTCATCAGGAATAAAGGCAGTGAGCATGAAGCGTGAAGAGATAAGCTAGAGGAGGGTGGGGGTAGGGAGAGAGTAGCATAGAGTACAATGGGTGAGTGGGGGAGGGGATGAAGGTGATAGGTCAGGGAGGAGAGGGTGGAGTGGATAGGTGGAAAAGGAGATAGGCAGGTAGGACAAGTCCGGACAAGTCATGGGGACAGTGCTGAGCTGGAAGTTTGGAACCAGAGTAAGGTGGGGGAAGGGGAAATGAGGAAACTATTGAAGTCCACATTGATGCCCTGGGGTTGAAGTGTTCCGAGGCGGAAGATGAGGCGTTCTTCCTCCAGGCGTCTGGTGGTGAGGGAGTGGCGGTGAAGGAGGCTCAGGACCTCCATGTCCTCGGCAGAGTGGGAGGGGGAGTTGAAATGTTGGGCCACGGGGCGGTGTGGTTGATTGGTGCGGGTGTCCCAGAGATGTTCCCTAAAGAGCTCTGCTAGGAGGTGCTCAGTCTCCCCAATGTAGAGGCACACCCCAACCCTGTCAACATTTTCCAGGCTCATTTTCTGATCTCAGCCAAGAGGGTAGCAAGACTCCCAACAGAAGTAAGGAATTGTTTCACAAAAACAGAGAAGGTGGAATCGGAGTTGAAAGTGTGGGGTGTTGGGAAAGCAGAGGTCAGACAGCATCCATCAGCAATCCTGATGAAGGGCTTATGCCCGAAACGTCGATTCTCCTGTTCCTTGGATGCTGCCTGACCTGCTGTGCTTTTCCAGCACCACACTCTCAATTCCCATCTCCAGCATCTGCCGTCCTCACTTTCTCCAGGATGGAATTGGACTTAGTGTGACAGTGAAGTCTAAATTTCTCCCTGAGAGTTTAGATTAGATTTCCTACAGTATGGAAAAAGGCCCTTCGGCCCAACAAGTGCACACCAGCCCTCCAAAGAGTAACCCACCCAGACCAATTCCCCTACCCAAAAGTTACCCCTGACTAATACACCTTACACTACAGGCAATTGAGCATGGCCAATTCACTTAGCCTGCATATCTTTGGACTGTGGGAGGAAACCCACACAGACACGGGGAGAATGTGCAAACTCCGCACAGACAGTCACCTGAGACGGGAATCAAACCTGGGTCCCTGGCGCTGTGAGACAGCAGTGCTAACCACTTAGCGCCGTATAGTTACAGGTGAGGTTCCATTGTACGTTATACAGAAATGATTCTGGATCTAAGACTGCATGAAACACCCAGCCTTTCAAATTAATTTCAGCTCATATTCCTGACACAGATTCAGATCATGATTTCACAGTCACTTTGGAAATGTGTACTGTCGAATACAACAAAATTGATTTGCTTTAATAATTCCAGGGCTCACTATAAGATCCTTCTTCACTGATTGCATTCTCACGCTCTCTCGTCAGCAGTGAGACAACATTGGCACAGAGGTCAGAGAAGCAGACTAGCCTTCCAAGTGACCATGTTTTACGTTGTGGCCTAAGGCAAATGTCGAGGGGTTGTTTAACTCCAGAGTTTCAGGCACATCCCACCCTCACTTACTGTCATGAACCCTCCAGCAGGAAAATGTTCAGCTGATCTTTCTGGTCAGTGGATCCTCAGGCCTGGTCAGTGGATGCTCAGGCCTGGTCAGTGGAGATCCTCAGGCCTGGTCAGTGGACGCTCAGGCCTGGTCAGTGGATGCTCAGGCCTGGTCAGTGGAGATCCTCAGGCCTGGTCAGTGGATGCTCAGGCCTGGTCAGTAGAGATCCTCAGGCCTGGTCAGTGGATCCTCAGGCCTGGTCAGTAGATGAGCCAAGCTCAGGTCAGGCCTATGTCTGCACACTGGCTCTGTCTGCTTTCAATGCCACAAGGCATGGTTCATCTGCCCACTAACCTAATGGGTGATTTTAATTTGACATTATTATAAAATGCAGTACAAGACAACAGAAACAGAAGGGCAGATTTTGAAAGCTGCAATGGAAATTTATTTATGCGATGGTAAAATAATTAGACTGCACAAACCTCTTCATTTGCTTGGGAGAACAATCCCCATCATGGTGATCCAGCATTGAACTGTAATAACTGTAGGGATATTCCGTGTCATCATTATACTCTGGACCAAGCAATATTCGTGCCCAGGTTCCCATGTCATAGGGAGGCAGAGTGCCCCCAAACTCAGATGGAAGGTATTCTGGGTGGATCAGCTGATGCAGATTGTTCAAATTGTTCCCATGAAGAAAGATCTGGAAACAAAAAGAATGATTATGCAAAACACAATCACATAGACAATAAATTCAAATCAATAGTGTTCGACCTTAGAAAACCTAAAGTGTCCATTCAATTACTATTTACTTCAATTAAGATCACATATTCAACCTGCATACTGAACAAACTTGGTTATCTGAACCTCAATTATCCAAAATTCGGATTATCCGAAGAAGATCTCAAGGTCCCGCATAAAAGGTTACATCAAAGAGGTATTCGGGTTACTGGTACTGAAAAAAATATGAAAACGCCGGCATAAGCGAAGAAACACGAGCAGCTCAAGCATCAGCAGCTGGAGATTACTTAGGTAAGGCTTCGTTACACAGCCCTCTGCAAAAGTAAGGGTTGTATTCCTGTCACTTTATTGGGCCGTTCGTGAACAAAATGCCAGAGAAAGTAAATACATGTGCAAGGTGATGTTTCTGTTTTTCTATCGTGACACTGAGTTTCTAGAAACTGACAAATACTCTTGTGATCATAGAAGCTGTTCAGGACCTTGTTTAATGCTGGAATTTCATATTTTTTAAATATAATTGTTGATTAGATTACTTACAGTGTGGAAACAGGCCCTTTGGCCCCAACAAGTCTACATCGACCAACCAAAGAGCAACCCACCCAGACCCATTCCCCTACATCTACCCCATCACCTAACACTGTGGGCAGTTTAGCATGTCCAATTCACCTAACCTGCACATTTTTGGACTGTGGGAGGAAACCGGAGCACCCAGAGGAAACCTACACAGACACTGGGAGAATGTGCAAACTCCACACAGAGAGTCACCTGAGGCGGGAATTGAACCCAGGTCCCTGGCGCTGTGAGGCAGTAGTGCTAACCATTGTGCCGCCCTGATATATTTATTCAATGATAAGGGTTTAGTCATTCTCAGTTTAACCTGTAATTTGTAAAATGCTCGTTTAAATAGCAGACTCATCAAAATTGTGGATTTAAACAAACACTCTGGTTGAGCACAGCATTAGATCAGTATGGCTTCTTTTGTTTACGGTCAGATCAGTTATCCAAACAATCACACATCCGGACAATCACTCATCCGGACAATCACTCATCCGGACAATCACTTATCCGAACAAAATACTCTCCACTAGTCTTGTTCAGATAATCGAGGTTGTTGTATAAATTGTTTTATTTGCAAACATTTATAAATATGTTGGGTGAAATAATACAATAGTGGGTTAGCAATGTAATCCACCATGCGCTGTGAGAAACGTTTCCAGTTCGAGATAATTCTGTGACATCCTTCCCAAGAGGAATTCACCTCCTTTTCAGCCACTCAGTCAAAATTGATATTCAGAATGGGAATGCTCAAAGCAGCATGGCTCAATGGCAGTAAAATGTTCAATTTAAGATACTGCAATTCTTAAGTGCACAATGTTTATCACAAAACCGAAAAATGATTATAAATCCAATTAACCCATCAGAAATAACTGTACAGAGGCTGGTATCCCGTCACCAAGTCACCCTTTATCTAATATGCACAGTACATTGGCTGTGACCAGTCAGCTCGGAGTCAGTCCCTGAAGTCAGGCAACTTCCTGAATCCTTAGTTTATACCTGTCAGCCAGGGCTCCCTCATTGGCCCAGGTTAACAGCCCCAATTAGGGATCTCATAGTCAATGAGATTCACCTGGTTCCAATCACTGCACCATCCTTGTTTATTTCTCCAGGGAAACTCTCCAGTCTCTTCCTCCATCCTGCTTGACAACGTCTCCTTCAATTCTTCTATTTATCTACCTATCAATGAAATGTTTTACCCAAATGACCGATGTTTAGTCAGCTGAAAAACCTTTTACAGTTTTAAGCAGTGATTTACTTGGTAAAGGAAGTCAGGGGCACTGGAAACTGGGACACTGATTTGGCTATGAACCTATTTATAGCACAGGCAATGGCCAATTTCACTTCTACTGCAAAAAGAATTGCAATGGACTTTCAGAAAGAACTAACAAAAAATGGATTGCAATTGAAGTTTAATTCACAGATATAGTTTACAAGCAACAATAAATGGATGCCATCTTTCTGAAAACTGCAATATATTTCAGAATAAAAATAATAATCCATCAGACTGTAGTTACTTTCCTTAATCATTTCTAAAAGGCTGAGGGGTTATTTCAATTATGATCATTTTCCTTTTAATTAGCATTGCTCGGTTTGTAAACAGGATGTTATTTTGAATTTAACTAAAAGAGTAGCTCAGCCTGAACGAAAGTACTGAGCCTAGGACTGGGCACCACATGTCAAGGAGGTCATAGAGTCATAGAGATGTACAGCATGGAACAAACCCTTCGGTCCAACCCGCCCATGCCGACCAGATATCCCAATCCAATCTAGTCCCACCTGCCGGCACCCAGCCCATATCCCACCAAACCCTTCCTATTCATATACCCGTCCAAATGCCTCTCAAATGTTGTAATTGTACCAGCCTCCACCACTTCCTCTGGCAGCTCATTCCATACATGTACCACCCTCTGCATGAAAAAGTTGCCCCTTAGGTTTCTTTTATATCTTTCCCCTCTCACCCTAAACCTATGCCCTCTAGTTTTGGACTCCCCGGCCCCAGGGAAAAGACTTTATCTATTTACCCTATCCATGCCCCTCATAATTTCGTAAACCTCTAGAAGGTCACCCCTCAGCCTCCGACGCTTCAGGGAAAACAGCCCCAGCCTGTTCAGCCTCTCCCTGTAGCTCAGATCCTCCAACCCTGGCAACATCCTTGTAAATCTTTTCTGAACACTTTCAAGTTTCACAACATTTTTACGATAGGAAGGAGACCAGAATTGCACGCAATATTCCAGCAGTGGCCTAACCAATGTCCTGTACAGCCGCAACATGACCTCCCAACTCCTGTACTCAATACTCTGACCAATAAAGGAAAGCATACCAAACACCGCCTTCACTATCCTATCTACCTGCGACTCCACTTTCAAGAAGCTATGAACCTGCACTCCAAGGTCTCTTTGTTCAGCAACACTCCCCAGGACCTTACCATTAAGTGTATAAGTCCTGCTAAGATTTGCTTTCCCAAAATGCAGCACCTTGCATTTATCTGAATTAAACTCCATCTGCCACTTCTCAGCCCATTAGCCCATCTGGTCCAGATCCTGTTGTAATCTGAGGTAACCCTCTTCACTGTCCACAACACCGCCAATTTTGGTGTCATCTGCAAACTTACTAACTGTGCCTCTTATGCTCGCATCTAAATCATTATGAAGACATTGGAAAGAATGCAGAAGAGAATGGTTCCAGGGATGAGGAGTTTCTGCTCTAAAGACAGATTGGAGAAACCAAGAGGAGGTCTTACTGAAGTATTCAAAACCATGAGAGGTGCGGACAGAGAAAACAATGAGAAAGTCTTCCCACGCATGAAAGGATTGAGAACAAAAAGGCGCATGTTTAAAGCAATTAGGAAAAGAAGTGGGAGTGAGAAAAGGAATAAATGTTTGATGCAGTGAGTGACTTGGGTCTGTAGTACTTGCCACAAAGTGTGATGGAGACATTGAAAATGGAATGAGGTGATTGTGAGGGAACAATGTGCAGGGCTCTGGGAAGAAGACAGCAGAATGGCAATGGGTGAACTATCACAAACACTGTGTGCCAAATACTCTCCTCATGTGCTGTGACAATTCTGTGATCCTGAAAACAAAGTGTTTAACAGCTCAAAGGATGTTCAGCACAAAGAGTAACATTACAAAGTACTGCACCACCTTGCTAGAGACCAAACCATTAAGTAGTTCCCAGTCAGAGCTGGTGAAGACACACTATTCACATTCAACCTAAATCCAATCAATTATTCAGTTCATGTCTCTGGGAAATGACATGTATTGTTGATGTTTAGTTAGCAATGGTTTCAACTATTCCACTCACCTGCACATTACATCTAGGGATTAAGAGCTAACACAAATTCATCAAAATCCTAATTCATACAATGTAAGACAGTGCTATTTTCTGGGTCTGTAGATAGTGAAGGAGCTAAGATGGCCTTTAGTGGAGTGATGTGCTCTCCCTATTGGATATGGGAGATTAGGGAGTGTTTCCATGTTACTGAGGATTATGTCTGCAGGAAATGTCTTTGGTTGCGAATTCTATTGGATCACATGGATTGGTTACAGTGGCAGTTAGAAGCAATGAGTAATTTACAAAAGCTAGGGGGTGTGATGGATGGCAGTTGCAGGGAGGGAGACAAACTGAAGGTACAGTCAGGCAGAATGGGTTAACGACAGGAAAGCTAAGAGAGAGTGGCAGGTAGTGCAGGAGTCTCCTGTGGCTATCCCCATCTCAAACAATAGGGTATGCTGTTTTGGAAATGTAGGGGATGATGGAGTCTCAGGGGAATGTAGCATGAACAACCAAGTTTCTGGTATCAAGACACGCTGTAATGGAATGAGGGTTATGCCAGGTTACAACGATCAATTGTGATAGGGGATGCTATATCAGAGGCACAGACAGATATTTCTGTGGTTGACAATGAATAGTGTTAGGGTGGTAAGTGTAGGGAATGCTGGATGACTAGAGAAATTGAGGTTTTAGTTAAGAAAAGGAAGGAAGCATATGTCAAGTATAGACAGAAGAGATCGAGTGAATCCTTAGCAGAATATAAAGGCAGTAGGAGTATACTTAAAAGAGAAATCAGGAGGGCAAAATGGGGACATGAGGTAGCTTTGGCAAATAGGGTTAAGGAGAATCCAAACGGATTCTACAAATGCGTTAAGGACAAAAGGGTAACTAGGGAGAGAATAGGGTCCCTCAGAGATCAGCAAGGCAGACTATGTGTGGAACCGCAGGAGATGGGGAAGATACTGAATGAGTATTTTGCATCAGTGTTTACTGTGAGAAAGACATGGAAGATATAGAATGTAGGGAAATAAATAACAACATCTTAAAATATGTCCACATTACAGAGGAGGAGATATCAGATGTCTTAAAAGGCATAAAGGTGGATAAATCCCTGGGACCTGATCAGGTGTACCCTAGAACTCTGGGGGAAGCTAGAGAAGTGATTGCTGGGCCTCTTGCTGAGACATTTGTATCATCAATAGTCGCAGGTAAGGTGCCGGAAGACGTGGTGCCACTGTTTAAGAAGGGTGGTAAGGACAAGCCAGGGAACTATAGACCAGTGAGCCTGACCTCAGTGATGGGCAAGTTGTTGGAGGGAATCCTGAGGGAGAGGATGTACATGTATTTGGAAAGGCAAAGACTGATTACAGATCATCAACATTGTGCATGGGAAATCTGGTCCACTAACTTGATTGAATTTTTCTAAAGAAGTAATGAAGAGGATTGATGAGGGCAGAGCAGTAGATGTGATCTATATGGGCTTCAGTAAGGCGTTCGACAAGATTCCCCATGGGAGACTGGTTGGCAAGGTTAGATCTCACGTAATACAGGGAGAACTAGCCATTTGGATACAGAACTGGCTCAAAATAGAAGACAGAGGGTGGTGGTGGAGGGTTGTTTTTCAGACTGGAGGCCTGTGAACAGTGAAGTGCCACAAGGATCGGTGCTGGGTCCACTGCTTTTCGTCATTTACATAAATGATTTGGATGAGAGCTTAAGAGGTACAGTTAGTAAGTTTGCAGATGACACCAAAATTGGAGGTGTAGTGGACAGTAAAGAGGGTTACCTCAGATTACAACAGGATCTGGACCAGATGGGCCAATGGGCTGAGAAGTGGCAGATGGAGTTTAATTCAGATAACTGTGAGGTGCTGCATTTTGGGAAAGCAAATCTTAACAGGCCTTATACACTTAATGGTAAGGTCCTAGGGAGTGTTTCTGAACAAAGAGACCTTGGAGTGCAGGTTCATAGCTTCTTGAAAGTGGAGTTACAGGTAGATAGGATAGTGAAGAAGGCACTTGGTATACTTTCCTTTATTGGTCAGAGTATTGAGTACAGGAGTTGGGAGGTCATGTTACGGCTGTACAGGACATTGGTTAGGCCACTGTTGGAATATTGTGTGCAATTCTGGTCTCCTTCCTATCGTAAAGATGTTGTGAAACTTGGAAGGGTTCAGAAAAGATTTACAAGGATGTTGCCAGGGTTGGAGGATTTGAGCTACAGAGAGAGGCTGAATAAATTGGGACTTATTTTCCCTGTAGTGTCAGAAACTGAGGGGTGACCTTGTAGTGGTTTATAAAATCATGAGGGGCATGGATAGGGTAAATAAACAAAGTCTTTTCCCTGGGGTGGGAAAGTCCAGAACTAGAGGGCATAGTTTTAAGGTGAGAGGGGAAAGGTTTAAAAGGGATCTAAGAGGCAACTTTTTTACACAGAGGGTGGTACGTGTATGGAATGAGCTGCCGGGGAAGTGGTGGAGGCTGGTACAATTGCAACGTTTAAAAGGCATCTGAATGGGTATATGAATCGGAAGGCTTTGGAGGGATATGGGCCGGTGCTGGTAAATGGGACTAGATTAGGTTCGGATATCTGGTCAGCATGGGCCAGTTGGACCGGAGGGTGTAGTTCCCTGCTGTACGTCTCCATGACTGTAATAAACAATTAGTTTCAGTCGTTCTCAATTGTCATCAAGCACAATGGTGACACCTGGTGGCTAAACGTAAACACAGAAATTGCTTTCTCAAAACAGAAAGTGCTGGAGAAACTCAGCAGGTCTGGCAGCATCTGTGTGGAAGAAACTATTCAGAGCTAACAAAAGGTTACTGGACTCAAACGCTAACTCTGTTTCACTGTCTACAGAATGACCAAACTCACTGGGTTTCTATAGCACTTTCTGCTTTTGTTTCATATCTTTATCATCTACAGTTCTTAGTTATTATTTTACAGTAATTATTTTGTTATCTCATAAATCCGGATTGCAGATTGAGTTTCCCTGCCTTTAGATCTTCTTTGATGGTGATATATACAATCTTGACAAATCTTACTGTGATCAAAGTACAAATTCTATCTGACCTGGTGAGTATTTCCCACAAATATTCTTTCCAATCAGATTTACAGCATTAATTTGAATTGTTTTGTTTTTTTTTTGTGTTCAAAATGCAAGTGTTGTGGCTCAGCACTTTACCATAACCCTGCTTCCACTTCAGTAGCGTAGCAAAAGACACAAGTCATTCAACTCTCCAGGCAATGTTTGAACAAACACTTTTCAGCAAAATCACCCCCATAGTTGTGCTCAACGAGTGTTCACTTCACACTCATACAGGGAAGGTACACTCTCAACCCAGAGTTCGGGCATAGACTGACTCCACATTAAAGCAAACAACCAGAACCTCACCCAGGGTCTGAATTTATACTCCAATATGTGAGCATTGTTGGTCTAATTGGTGATGTAGCTGTATGGTAGGAATTGGGCATGATTTGACAAGCTTTTTAAATCAATAATGATTATTTAAAATTTAGAACGCATTCAATGTGATACATTTTTTCTTGAGGAACAATAGAAGTGGCCAGTGGCAGGTTTTGAGGAGGGTCCCCTCCTGTACATCCTCCTTGAGGAAGTGGCAGGCAGGAATAACACCAGTGAATTAACTGGGCACAGGAAGGATTGCTGTAGGGCTATCAAAAGGTCATACTGTCCAAATAGGTCATTTTTGCCAGGTGAGGTCAGTCATTGCAGCCTGAGACATCCTTAAAAAAGTAACACCCCCCTGTAATTTGTTTTATCTTTAAAACCAATCTGTTCAGGGATATCAGGTTAGGTGCCAGGGAACCCAGGCAGAGTTAGGGATGGTAACACTGTGCTGCAAAGACCTCATTCATCTTCAGGGAATTGTCCTCCACCTAACAATCACCAGCTGATTGGCCAATGGCTTTCGATCTCTGAGAGTTGGAGCTTGGTCACTATTCACTCCCTGCAGTTCAGCTCCATTTACAATCCCTCTGCTCAGCAAGCTGGTCTATACAGGATTCTGCTGATAAATAACAGATAGCAATCAGACCCTGTAACAGCCTTGTAATGACCAATGTCAACAAAGGAAGATCAGGGCTTAACTTTCGACAGCAATACCCTAAGGACTCTAGCATCAACATTGTACAATTCCTACAGTGCAGACAGAGGTAATTCAGCCCATTGAGTCTGAACTGACCATCCGAATAGCATCAAATCACCACCCCCTTTCATTAGGGATAGTCAGCAGGGCTTTGTGTGTGGGAAATCATGTCTCACAAACTTGACTGAATTTTTAAAAAGTAGTAATGAAGAGGATCATTGAGGGCAGAGCGGTGGATGTGATCTATCTGGACTTCAGTAAGGTGCTCAACAAGATTCCTCATGGGAGACTGGTTAGCAAGGTTAGAGCTCACCTCCTAAACCATCAAAAACTCTCCACCATTAACAAAACTCAAATCAGGAAAGTGACATGCGCTTAGCTGGTTACAATCACAAGAAAACTCCCACTGATGAATTCCATCAGACAGTGTTCTGGGGTTCAGATACACTCTCCCCACAGGTGGGTGCACATGACTGTAATAACACAGTTAGTGTACATCAACATCAGCTAGCCCTAAAATCTTTGCCCCCAAAGTGAATGAGTTGCAGTGATGTGGAAAGATCATTTGCACATCTTACATCATCCTGACTTATGCAGATTTTGCTCTTCCTTTATCTGTAGAGAGGTGGTCTTCTGGAAGTCCCAATCTAAAACCATCACGAGATCTCCGTCATCAGAGGGGCTGCAGAAAATCCAGGAGGAGCCCATGCCACAACCTTCCCAGGAAAGAGGAATTGACAGTTCAGGAGAGGATTAAGTTCACTGCCAGCAGCTCAAAGCATTGCAGGGGGTCAGGCACAATCACAGGCAACAGCCACTAAGATCTCTCTAACATCCTGCAATAAATCAGTGTCAAAACCATGTGGGTCTCACAGGTACAGAGGCTGCCTGCCTCATATGACAGCCTGTGTCATGCTGCTACACTGCAGACAAACAGCTCACCTCCTGTAACCCTTCTCCCTGCTCGCACGCCATGGCACGGGGCACAGTGGTTAGCGCTGCTGCCTCACAGCGCCAGAGACCCAGGTTCAATTCCTGCCTCAGGCGACTGTCTGTGTGGAGTTTGCACATTCTCCCTGTGACTGTGTGGGTTTCCTCCGGGTATCTGGTTTCTTCCCACAGTCCAAAGATATGCAGATTAGGTGAATTGGCCATGCTAAATTGCCCGTAGTGTTAGGTGAATGTAAGGGAATGGGTATGGGTGGGTTGTGCTTCGGAGGGTCGGTGTGGACTTGTTGGGCCGAAGGGCCTGTTTCCCCACTGTAAGTAATCTAATCAAAACCCCAGGACAAAGTAAGCATCCAGTCCCAGTCGGCACTCCGAAATATCTTGAAATGGATTATCTAATTATTAATACAGACATTAAAAGGACCTGAAATCATGACATTTTATAAATGAAAACATTTCTGCTTCTTAATACCTATCACACACAGGGCATAGAAACCTTTCCAACTGATTGGAAAGTTGATTAGTTGCATGAACTGAAGCATTCTGAATTTAGACTTCCCCCTTTGAGCTGATGATTTGGAGATGCCGGTGTTGGACTGGGGTATACAAACCACCTGATGAAGGAGCGTCGCTCCAAAAGCTAGTGCTTCCAATTAAACCTGTTGGACTATAACCTGGTGTTGTGTGATTTTTTAACCTTTGAGCTGGTTTGTCCCAATAATTGTGCTGCAATGCAATGAGTTCTTCAAAGCTGTTCCTGTGTAAACTCTTTGAGGGTGATGACAATCACTTTGTCCCACGTTGACATCAAATTGCACATTGACAAAGGATTCATATATTGAAATTCAAGCACCGCTTACGCTATTTGGAAAAGATTCTTTGGTCCATATACCCAGGATAGGAAAAAGGGAGGACTGCAGATGCTGGAGAGTCACTGTCAAAAAGGGTGTTGCTGGAAAAGCACAGAAGGTCAGGCAGCATCCGAGGAGCAGGAGAATTGATGAAGAGCTTATGCCCAAAACGTCGATTCTCCTGTTCCTCCGATGCTGCCAGACCTGCTGCGCTTTTCCAGCAACACCCTTTTTGAATCATATATCCAGGATAGCAGTTAAATACCAGCTTTTTTCATATACCTCATATGCATACACACACACACCCAATACCAACAATGGTACAGATACATAGATTAATACAACACAGGAAAGGTGCTTCAGCCCACTGATATAACCACTGTAAGTGCACTAATCCCAGTTTCCCGCACGTCTCCCAAATCCCTGCATGATCTGATATTTGAAGTGCTCATTCAGATATTTTTGAAGGTTGTAAGATTTCCGATCTCCATTCCCTTCCCAGGCTCTGTCCCCCAGATTCCAACCACCAAGTGAAAATGCCTTTACCCAAATCCCTCTGAATCAGGCAACAGATTGCAGACTACAAATACAAAGATTAATGTAGCATTCAGAGGGTTAAAATATAGTTGTTCCCTCATTAATCTTGGATCAACTGAGCACTGATTGCAACCATCGTTTAGAATGGACTGACCATTTGCAGCTTCCTTTCTGTTTAGTTGCCTTCCTCTCCCATTTAGGATAGCAGAGCAGAGTTTTATTTTCTGAAACATATTTGCAAATGAATTGCACATTGTCATGCTGAGCGGAGATTTCCCATCTGACGGAGATGTTAATTACCCTTTTCCTGGTCTTGTCTTTCAGGAATGGCTTTATAATGGTGTATAAAGCATGGATATACCAGGGCTGGTTCACAAAGTGGATGCCTCCAAAACGTGCAGGGAAGCTGTCCTGTAAAGATGAGAGTTTGGATTAGTAAGGTCAAGTCACAGAAGGATCAAGCAACATGAACTCAGCACCACTGAAAGCTGACTACAACCTGGCTAACAGTGAAAGCTTTTCCTGTTGTTTATACAGTTCACAATCCTCAAACCGCACTGTTGGAAATATTCTCAGACATGCATATCAACGCAAGTTGCTCCATTGACGTTTCTTGTCCTATGTTCCTGCAGTTAAACGTCTGACATCATAAAGTCTCAGTTACTTGGTCATATTTACAATACTCACCTATGGCCAGAACTTAGAAAAGAAGTATTGCATTTCGACAAAACATAACAAGGGCAGGACTTGTACAATTTAAAATAGGGCCTTGGATAGTGTTGTAAAACAGAGAGAGACCTAGTGGTTCCGGTACATAATTCTTTGAAGTTTGTGCCACAGACAGACAGGGTGTGTTAAGAAGGGGTTTAGCATGCTTGTCTTCATTGCTCAGACCTCTGAGTGTAGGAGTTGGGATGGCATGTTGAGGCTGTACAGGATGTTGGTGGGGCCACTTCTGGAATACTGTGTCCAGTTCTGGTCGCCCTGTTATTGGAAGGATTTTATTAAGCTGGAGAGGGTTCAGAAGTGATTTATCAGGATGTTGCCGGGAATGGAGGGTTTGAGTTATAAGGAGAGGCTGGATAGGCTGGGACCTTTTTCACTGGAGTGTAGGAGGCTGAGGGGTGACTTTATAGAGGTTTATAAAATCATGAGGGATATAGATAAGGTGAATGGCAGGTGTCTTTTCTCTAAACTGGGGGATTTCAATACAAGGGGGCACATTTTTAAGGTGAGAGGAGAAAGATTCTGAAAATACATGAAGGGCAATTTTTTTTTTAGATTAGATTACTTACAGTGTGGAAACAGGCCCTTTGGCCCAACAAGTCCACACCGACCCTCCGAAGAGCAACCCACCCAGACATATTTCCCTACATTTACCCCTTCACCTAACACTATGGCCAATCCACCCTAACCTGCACATTTTTTGGACTGTGGGAGGAAACCCACGCAGACATGGGGAGAATGTGCAAACTCCACACAGTCAGTCACCTCAGTCGGGAATTGAACCCTAGTCCCTGGCGGTGTGAGGCAGCAGTGCTAACCACTGTGCCACCGTGCCACCCACTTTTTATTTTTTATAAACCTGCCCCATTTCCCAACGCGTCAGCGGTGGACACACCCTCATCCTGCCTCTGACCACGCCCCCTTGCTCCTAGTACCGCCCACTGGACCTCCACCTTTACAGAGAGTAGTTTGTGTGTGGAATGAACATCCAGAGGAAACGGTGGATCTGGGTACAGTTAGAATGTTTAAAAGATATTTGGATAAGTACATCAATAAAAAATATCTGGAGGGATATGAGCTAAGAGCAGGCAGGTGGGACTCGTCTGATTTGGGATTCTGGTCGGCATAGACTGGTTGCACCGAAGGGTCTGTTTCCGTGCTGTGTGACTCTATGACTCTGTAATTTCCTTCACAGAACATAGAACATAGAAAAATACAGCCCAGAACAGGCCCTTTGGCCCTTGATGTTGCGCCGATCCAAGCCCACCTAACCTACACTAGCCCACTATCCTCCATATGCCTATCCAATGCCCGTTTAAATGCACATAAAGAGGGAGAGTCCACCACTGCTACTGGCAGGGCATTCCATGAACTCACGACTCGCTGATTAAAGAATCTACCCCTAACATCTGTCCTATACCTACCACCCCTTAATTTAAAGCTATGCCCCCTCATAATAGTTCACTCCATACGTGGAAAAAGGTTCTCATGGTCAACCCTATCTAAACCCCTACTCATCTTGTACACCTCTATCAAGTCACCCCTAAACCTTCTTTTCTCCAATGAAAACAGCCCCAAGTGCCTCAGCCTTTCCTCATACGATCTTCCTACCATGCCAGGCAATATCCTGGTAAAAAATGAGGTCTGCAGATGCTGGAGATCACAGTTGAAAATGTGTTGCTGGTTAAAGCACAGCAGGTTAGGCAGCATCCAAGGAATAGGAAATTCGACGTTTCGGGCATAAGCATTATCCTGGTAAACCTCCTCTGCACCCGTTCCAGTGCCTCCACATCCTTCCTATAGTATGGCAACCAAAACTGCACACAATACTCCAGAAGCGGCCGCACCAGAGTCTTATACAACTGCAACATGACCTCAGGACTCCGGAACTCAATTCCTTTTTTTTTAGATTACTTACAGTGTGGAAACAGGCCCTTCGGCCCAACAAGTCCACACCGACCCGCCGAAGCGCAACCCACCCATACCCCTACATATACCCCTTACCTAACACTATGGGCAATTTAGCATGGCCAATTCACCTGACCCACACATCTTTGTGACTGTGGGAGGAAACCGGAGCACCCGGAGGAAACCCACGCAGACACGGGGAGAACGTGCAAACTCCACACAGTCAGTCGCCTGAGTCGGGAATTGAACCCAGGTCCCTGGCGCTGTGAGGCAGCAGTGCTAACCACTGTGCCACCGTGCCGCCCTGCTGACGAGACGAGCGAAATAAAATACCAATAAAAGCCAGTACACCATATGCCTGCTTCACAGCACTATTTACCTGGGTGGCAACTTTCAGACATCTGTGTACATGGACACCAAGATCCCTCTGCTCATCCACACTACCAAGTATCCGACCATTAGCCCAGTACTCCATCATGTGAATTATATATGAATTTAAATTGCTTTTTGAAGGATATAACAAGTGAAGGTGGCCCTGAGCATTGGGGAACTGCCCCTTGGTGAAGGCTTTAGTGTGAGATGCTGTCCATGAATCCTGATGTCACTGAGCTCCCATGAGTGTTAGTGTAACACAGGCAGACACAGCCCAATCAGGAGAGTGGGGGAGAGAGGGAAGGGGGTGCCTGCCGGATTCTTGCTCAGTCACCTTCGCTGAGAGTGAAGGTCTGGTTGGAGACTCGCTGCAGCTGGTTTGGACAAAATCAGGAAAGTGATAGGGTAAGAAATTAAAATTAATTTGTTGACCCACAGAGAGAACAGAAATGCCTTTTGAATTTGGAGTTCAACCCATTGTAAGGAGAATGAGCTACAGAGAACTACACACAGGTAACCAAAACCTCACACTATTCCCCACAAGCATTTGTAAAGTGAAGAATTATTATAGAATTGTCCAACATTTGTAAACGTACAAATATCAACATCAACATTAACGGTGCCAACATTACCCCACAGAAAGTTGTGGGCAGTTTGGCAGTAAGCTGCAGGAGATCCAGGAGATAATACAAACTTCAAGGAGAAAATAAAACTTCTAAGAATAGAAACATTCAGCTAGAAACCCCTTTCCTTGCTGGGAGTCAATAACTGGGGTCAAGCCCATGGCCTGCTCTTGACCCATGGTTCTGCCAAAGACTATTAGATCGGATATGGCTCACCTTTCAGAATACTAAGCACCCCCCACTTGATTGGTATAACACGCACAGATACCCACTCCCTCCTCACTCAGTGGCAGCAGTGTGTACCATCTACAAGGTGCACTGCAGGAATTCACCAAAGATCCTCAGACAGCACCTTCCAAACCCATGACCAATTCCATCTAGAAGATCAAGGGCAGCAGATATATGGGAACACCACCCCCTACAAGTTCCCTTCTGAGGCACTCTCCATCCTGTTCCTTCAGTGTCGCTGGGTCAAAATCCTGGAATTCCCTCCCTAAGGGCATTGTGGGTTAACCCAAAGCAGCTGGACTGCAGCGGTTCAAGAAGTCAGATCACCCCCACCTTCTCAAGGGGAAACTAGGGAACGGGTAATAAATGCTGGGCCCAGCCAGCGACACACATCCCATGAGTGAATCAAAGAATTCTCCTCAATGCTTACATTTGCTATGATCTCACTTACTCTACCTGGTGTTGGATACAAACAATTTTCCCACCCACAGACAATACATTCATTACACTGCAACTGTTTGGGATTTTTCTTTCTGCTTTTTACATTTTACGTTGCAATCTTCCAGCACATTAATTCCATCCGTTAACTCGTGAAGGATCAGTATTGGCTCTGTGATAGTGCTTTTAATAAGTGAAAGTCCATTCCAGAGATTTGAATACAATCGAGATTGTTTTCAGACCCGGAATGAGGAGGTACTGTGCAAAGATGGTGTGGCATTAAGCCATCGAGCCTTCAAGCCTCTCCCGTGGGCACATCCATACAAAAAGTAGTAAAGTTCTTCCAGTGATCTAGCTAACACAACTAAAGCAATTAAACTGATCATTCATTGTTTTTTTCACTGTTTGTGGAACATTGCATTGTAATCTGATCGCTGTGTTTCCCAACAGTAACCAAGGGCTAGGAGTGTCTTGGGATATCAACAAGTCCACACAAATGTATTTCTTCCTTCTTTCTATAAGCAGAGGCTAATCTGGTGTACATTTGGAATACCTTATCTGAGGGACTGTCTCATGACGAGATGTTGAGTAGATTAGGCCTGTACTCATTGGAACTTAGAAGAGTGAGAGATGACTTTATGAAATGTACAAGATTTTGAGGTGACTTGTGGATTGTTTGATGTGTGAGAGTTGAGGATCAGAGGGCATCATCTAAGAGTAAAGGGTGACGTCCTTAAGGCAGAGTTGAGGAGGAAGTTCTTCTCTCAGAGGGGAGTAAATCTGTGGAAATGTTTAGCATGGAGGACTGTCGAGGCTGGGTCATCAAGTCCATTGAAGGCAGAGATTGAAAGGTTTTTATTCCCTCAGAAAACCAAAGCTGATGGGGAAAAAGCAGGAAAGGTAGGTGAGGATTATCAGACTAGTCATTGATCTCATTGAATGGCAAGGCAGACTTGATGGGCTGAATGGCTTACTCCAGCTCCTGTTTCTTATGATCTTATGGTCTGATTAAGTCATTGCTTTGCCTAGCTACGCACAGTAATTGTGGACTGAAGTAAACCTGAAGGAGCAATTACTCTGAATAACAAACTATCCTGATTACAAAGTTACAAATCACACAACACCAGGTTATAGTCCAACAGGTTTAATTGGAAGCAGTAGCACAACCACCTGATGAAGGAGTGTCGCTCCGAAAGCTAGTGCTTCCAATTAAACCTGTTGGACTATAACCTGGTGTTGTGAGATTTTTAACTGTGTACACCCCAGTCCAACACCAGCATCTCCAAATCATATCCTGATTACTTTATGATAATTATTGTAACATAAAACCATCAGCCAGTGACACAGACATTGTATTCCAATGGATCGTTTGTTTTATTTATGTATAAATTGCCCTAAAGAGACACTCTGTTATGCTTTACCTTCACCAAAAAGATACACCATACTCTGGAACCAATTCCTAAAATGCCATAAACCCAAGTAGCAAGCCAGCCAGCTGCACCATCCTATCAAATGATGGCGGTATGGTGGTTAGCACTGCTGCCTCACAGCGCCAGAGACCCGGGTTCAATTCCTGCCTCAGGCGAGTGTGTGGAGTTTGCACATTCTCCCTGTGTCTGCGTGGGTTTCCTCCGGGTGCTCCAGTTTCCTCCCACAGTTCAAAAATGTGCAGGTTAGGTGAATTGGCCATGCTAAATTGCCTGTAGTGTTAGGTGAAGGGGTAAATGTAGGGGAATGGGTCTGGGTGGGTTTCACTTCAGCGGGTCGGTATGAACTTGTTGGGCCGAAGGGCCTGTTTCCACATTGTAAGTAATCTAATCTAATGGCACTCCAATTAAAGGGATGGTTTGGGAAAAGTGTACAAGTTCATAGGACAGAATTTGAAGTTTCTTAAATTTCATCTTTACAGATGGTGGGAGGATGTAAAATGTAATTCCCTTGTTACACAATATTGTTAATAGGCGACATTAAAATGATATTTAATTTAATGCCATAACATTCAATAGGTCAAACAGAGAGAAAAGAAGTCACTTAAAGCTGACAGCTGTACAAGTGGATAAATATTACTACTGAAGAGGAATCTAGTATCACAAATTTTCTAAAAGATAATTGTCTTCAATGTTTGATCCTGTGCAAGTTTGCAAACATCTTTCTTTTATGTTGCAATTATCATGTTTGTCTCAGCAAATGTAACAGAGACATGTACTCTGATATCAGGGGGTAATCGTTCCAGTTGCACAGAAGGGGGTTACTATGGCAGGATAATACCGTGATTACTCCCCAAACTATTTTCTACTTTCAGTCATTATGTGTGGATCGTGAATAACACGGGAAGAAACAGGCCAAATAAATACCAAAATAACCGTGCTCACTTGCACTAGGAGACATAAAAATACAATTGAACAATATGTTTAGGTTTGCTCATTATGATTTTTTAAAATAAAATATGTCACTGTGATCATCTTAAATCTTATGTAAACAATGAAGTGCAGATAGAGTCATAGAGTCTTACAGCACATGAACAGACCCTTCACTCCAACTCATCCACGCCGACCAGATATCCTAAATAAATCTAGCCCCTTTTGCCAGCATTTGGTCCATATCCTTCTAAACCTTTCCTATTTATATCCCCATCCAGGTGCCTTTTCAATGTTGTAATCGTACCAGCCTCCACCACTTCCTATAGTGTTGCTAACAATGGCCAATTTTGAGAAGTAGTCTACCCCTTCACTCTGCGGCTATTTTTGTGGAAGGAGTGGATGGAACCTCATGAGGATCCTTCCACTTCTGGGCTTGATGTATTTGGCATGTGATACACACATTTCCACGTCGTTGGGTATCCTGACTCATCCCTAAACATGATACAGAGCCATCTGCTTGGCAGAACATAGAACATAGAAAAATACAACTCAGAACAGGCCCTTCGGCCCACGATGTTCTGCTGAACATCTAACCTAGATTAAGCACCCATCCATGTACCTATCCAATTTCCGCTTAAAGGTCGCCAATGATTCTGACTCTACCACTCCCACGGGCAGCGCATTCCATGCCCCCACCACTCTCTGGGTAAAGAACCCACCCCTGACATCTCCCCTATACCTTCCACCCTTCACCTTAAATTTATGTCCCCTTGTAACACTCTGTTGTACCCGGGGAAAAAGTTTCTGACCGTCTACTCTATCTATTCCTCTGATCATCTTATAAACCTCTATCAAGTCACCCCTCATCCTTCGCTGTTCCAATGAGAAAAGGCCGAGAACTCTCAACCTATCCTCGTACGACCTATTCTCCATTCCAGGCAACATCCTGGTAAATCTTCTCTGCACCCTCTCCAAAGCTTCCACATCTTTCCTATAGTGAGGCGACCAGAACTGCACACAGTTTGGTTTAATTGGTATCCCCACAGAACCAGGTGGGTTCCTCGCTCCCTCAGAAACAGCATTGCTGAAGAAAGGCTGATTCTAGCATCCTATGCTAATGTTACTTCTGGGGGATTTAAAGACCCATTCTGCCATAAAGTGTGCCTCCTCCTCCCTGGGAAAATTCTATTCTTTATTTACAATTATCTTACAAATCCTTTTCTCTTCCTTTGGACATAAAGAGGCAAAAGAATTGCTCAGCATCTTTTTTTTAAATTCTCTTTCAGTTTGCCATCTTCAGCTCTTTGGTAGCTTTCCCCAAGTGATCAGCTTCAACCTTCTGCCTGTCAATAGTCTGAGCTAAAACAGTCTGCTTGCAACTACATTGAACATGGTGGATGGTAAAATGTGAATTAAAAAGAAAGAGAAAAAAAAAATTGCTGGCAGCATCTGTGGGGAGAGAAACAGAGTTTCAAGTTTTGAGTCTGAGAGGACTCCTTCAGAACAGAAGTCTGTGACAGGGTTGGATGAGTTTCTCAGCTCTCCTGGTTTAGAAACCCTGAACCATGCCTCTGTTTGACTATTCCAACACCCCCCTGGTCCTCCTGCAGCTCCTACAGTCTAACATCTGCCAACTTCCTTCGTATTGCCTGGGTCACATTGTAGTGTCTGTGTGTTAGGTGAGTTCCCATGGCAGTTCTGGACTCACTGACCTCGAATGGTTCCTGGTCAAGCAACATCTGACTTTAAAATTTTCTTCTTTTCATGGCCTGAGACTGCCCTGTTTCTGTGACCTCCTCTAGTCCCATGCTCTAATATACTTGGCTGCTATCACTTTAGTTTCCCTTTTCATGCTCTTGGAATTGTCAAACACATTAAAATGTCAGTTTTATGTGAGAAGCAAAATATCAAAGTAAATAGTGGCTGCTGTTAGCTTTTGCAAGTATTTTGTTTAATTGTTCGACTCCAAGTGATGTTCTTACCAGTTGATGATATAAATTAACACATTTACATGACAGATGGATATGTTCCTAACACGTTTAACTGCTTTATTATAAGTGCAATATTTTACTGTGTAGTTGTGAATTGTTAAATAATTAATAATACTCCTATTTTCAGAAATTAATTGTAACCTTCTAGGTCTTATTTCTGGATTTTCAGTACATTTTTTTTAAATAATGAGGCAATGTGGAGTTTACTCAACATATTTAGCACTGCTGCCTCACAGCGTCAGGGACCCAGGTTCAATTCCTGCCTCAGGCGACTGTGTGGTGTTTGCACATTCTCCCCGTGTCTGCGTGGGTTTCCTCCGGGTGCTCCGGTTTCCTCCCACAGTCCAAAGATATGCAGGTCAGGTGGATTGCCCATTGTGCAGAATATTAGCCAGAGGTAAATATAGGGTAGGGGAATGGGTCTGGGTAGGTTACTCTTCAGAAGGTCGGTGTGAACCTGTTGGGCTGAATGGCCTGTTGCCACACTGTAGAGATTCCAGTTCTAATTCAAAAATTCTTATTCAATGTTTTCATCGATATAATACTGATTCATAGTGAAAGCCAAGGACAATAAAAGACCTTCTGCTCTTCTTAAACAGGAGTCTAGTGTGTGCCCACATGTCACACCTCACCTCCAGACATTTAAAACACACATATCCCCAGTCCATGCCCATCTCGAGTAAGAGACAAGCTATCCACCGGCCCCTTGACATTCAACGGTGATATCATCAATTAATCCCTCATTATCAACACCCTGGGGGGATACCATTGATTAGAAACTCAACTGGACCTCTCCACCTCCCCCCACAACCCCCCCAAACACAGTGGCTACAAGAGCAGGTCAGAGGTGAGGAATACTGCAGCGAGTAACCCTCCTCCCAACTCCCCAAAGACTGTCCACCATCTACAAGGCACAAGTCAGGAGTGTGACAGAATACTCCACACTTGCCCTGGATGGGGCAACTCCAACAACACTCGAGAAGTTTGACACCATCCAGGACAAAGCAGCCCGCTTGCTTGGCACTACATCCACAAACACCCAGTCCCTCCCCCACCAATGCTCAATAACAGCAGTGTGTACCAGCTACAGGAAATTCACCAAGGATCCTTGTACAGCAACTTCCAAACCCATGATCACTTCCATCCAGGAGGAAGGACAAGGAATGCAGATACATGCAAACACCACCGCCTGGAAGTCCCCTTCAAGCCACTCAATCATCCTGACATGGAAATATTCACTGTCGCTGGGTCAAAATCCTGGGATTCCCTCCCTAAGGGCATTGTGGGTCAACCAATAGCATGTGGACTGCAAGAAGGCAGCTCACCGCCACCTTCACAATGGACAACTAGGGACAGGCAATAAATGCTGGGCCCAGTCAGTGACACACACATCCCTTGACTGAATTTTAAACAAAGTCTCAGCACGTCACAGTTACTGTAAAGGATTGATAAATGACCGGTTCCTTCTCTTTTCACTCTCCATAGAGAATTCCCCTGGTGCAGCAAAGAGGAACATTAACATTACTTTGTTCTTCCTTCGCCAAACATTTATTTTTTCAACAGCTCTTAGCAGCCATCACCCATTTCTCAAAACATAAGTGCCCTCACGTTTTGACCTACTTGGAAGTTTTCTTGAAGATTTATCAATGATATTGTTGAGAATGACAAAATACCTAAAGGGATGGACACAGGATAGATGCTTCCTCTTGGACAGACCTTTAAATGTTTTATCGTACAGCCCCTTTTATTTCATGGAAAAAAATTGAAGCCTAGAACCTGGGACACAAGTTGAAAATAAGGGGTACTTGTTGCATTCAACTCTAGTCACCACGCGATAGGAAGGATGGGGGGGGGCTTTGGAGAGGGTGCAGACAAGGTTTCCCAGGGTGCTGCCTGGATTAGAGAGTATGGGCTATAAGGAGAGGCTGGATAAACTCGGGTTGTTTTCGCTGGAGTGGTGGGGGCTGAGGGGAGACTTGATAGAAGTCTGTAAAATTATGAGGTGTATAGATGGGGTTGACAGTCAGAATCTTTTTCTCAGAGTTGAAATGTCTAAAACTAGAGAGCATGCATTTAAGGTGAGAGGGGGAAAGTTCAAAGGAGATGTGAGGGGTGAGTGTTTACACAGAGAGTGGTAGGAGTGTGGAACACACTGCTAAGGGTGGTAGGCAAATACGGTAAGGGGGTTTGAGGGGTGTTTGGTATGCTTTCCTTTATTGGTCAGAGTATTGAGCACAGGAGTTGGGAGGTCATGTTTCGGCTGTACAGGACATTGGTTAGGCCACTGTTGGAATATTGCGTGCAGTTCTGGTCTCCTTCCTATCGGAAAGATGATGTGAAACTTGAAAGGGTTCAGAAAAGATTTACAAGGATGTTGCCAGGGTTGGAGGGTTTGAGGTATAGGGAGAGGCTGAACAGGCTGGGGCTGTATTCCCGGGAGCGTCGGAGGCTGAGGGGTGACCTTATAGAGGTTTACAAAACTATGAGGGGCATGGATAGGGTAAATAGACAAAGTCTTTTCCCTGGGGTCAGGGAGTCCAGAACTAGAGGGCATAGGTTTAGAGTGAGGGGGGAAACGATATAAAAGAGACCTAAGGGGCAACCTTTTTCACACAGAGGGTGGTACATGTATGGAATGAGCTGCCAGAGGAAGTGGTGGAGGCTGGTACAATTGCAACATTTAAGAGGCATTTGGATGGGTATATGAATAGGAAGGGTTTGGAGGGATATGGGCAGGGTGCTGGCAGGTGGGACTAGATTGGGTTGGGATATCTGGTCGGCATGGAGGGGTTGGACCGAAGGGTCTGTTTCCGTGCTGTACATCTCTGTGACTTTCAGATAAGCACATGGACAAGCAAGGAATGGAGGGATTTGGACCAAGGGCAGGCAGAAGGGATTAATTTTGTTTGGCGTCATACTCAGCACAACATTGTGGGCCGAAGGGCCTGTTCCTGTGCTGTACTGTTTTATGTTCATGTTCCACTTTGGACTAAGGTGAGGAGAATTTTTTATACTCAGAGGATTGTGAATCTTTGGAATTCTCTTTCCTCGAGGGCTGTGGAAGCTCCGTCATTGACTATGTTAGAGTCAAGACTAATACATTTCTGAATATCAGGGACCTAAAAAAAAATGGACACAGTGTGAGAAAAGACATTCAAGTGGATGATCAGTCATCGTTATACTGAACTGTGCAGCTGGCTCAAAGAGCGAAATGGCCTACCTTTGCTCTTCTGTTTCTATCATCCACCATTTCAACCATCACTAAATATCCCCACCATCAAACACATCTTCCTCTATGTTTCCTCCTTCCCTTTGCTTTCTCTGGGATAATCTTAATCATTTTTCATTGCTCTGATTGAGTTGTATTCCTGAACATGGGAAACAGTTTGTTTCTGATAGATGTTCACCCACTTATTGCTGGCCTTCCACCTTCTGTTTTGCAAACATTATTCTTATAAATCATACAATGGCCAATGCCCCTCTAACCTGTCCTGTCTTTTTGCTCTTTGCCTGTTAATTACATAAGTTTCTTGTTCTGCTGAATAAAGACATGGTCTCCTACTTCAACAACATTTTCACAGAACATAGAACATAGAAAAATACAGCGCAGTACAGGCCCTTCGGCCCTCAATGTTGCGCCGACCGAATCCTACCTAACCTACACTAGCCCAATAACTTCCAAATGCCTATCCAATGCCCGCTTAAATGACCATAAAGAGGGAGAGTTCACCACTGCTACTGGCAGGGCATTCCATGAACTCACAACCCGCTGTGTGAAGAATCTACCCCTAACATCTGTCCTATACCTTCCACCCCTTAATTTAAAGCTGTATCCCCTTGTAACAGCTGACTCCATTAGCGGTAAAAGGTTCTCAGTGTCTACCCTATCTAAACCCCTAACCATCTTGTACACCTCTATCAAATCTCCCCTAAACCTTCTTTTCTCCAATGAGAACAGCCCCAAGTGCCTCAGTCTTTCCTCATACGATTTTCCTACCATACCAGGCAACATCCTGGTAAACCTCCTCTGCACTCGTTCCAATGCCTCCACATCCTTCCTATAGTATGGCGACCAAAACTGCACACAATACTCCAGATGAGGCCGCACCAGAGTCTTATACAACTGCAACATGACCTCAGGACTCTGGAACTCAATTCCTCTGCCAATAAACCCCAGTACACCATATGCCTTCCTCACAGCACTATTTACCTGGGTGGCAACTTTCAGAGATCTGTGTACATGGACACCAAGATCCCTCTGCTCATCCACACTACCAAGTAGCCTACCATTAGCCCAGTAATCCATCTTCTTGTTACTCCTACCAAAGTGAATGACTTCACACTTAGCTACATTGAATTCCATTTGCCACCTTTCTGCCCAGCTTTGCAACTTGTCTATATCCCGCTGTAACCTGCCACATCCTTCCTCACTATCCACAACTCCACCGACTTTTGTGTCATCCGCAAACTTACTCACCCAGCTTTCAAGCCCCTCCTCTAGATCATTTATAAAGATAACAAAAAGCAATGGTCCCAAAACAGATCCTTGAGGTACACCGCTAGTAACTGCACTCCAAGATGAACCTATACCATCAACTACTACCCTCTGTCTCCTTCCAGCCAGCCAATTCCTAATCCAAACCTCTAATGCACCCTCAATGCCATACCTCCGTAGTTTTTGCATTAGCCTACCATGGGGTACCTTATCGAACGCCTTACTAAAATCCATATACACAACATCTACTGCTTTACCCTCGTCCACCTCCTTAGTCACCTGCTCAAAGAACTCAATAAGGTTTGTGAGGCACGACCTGCCCTTCACAAAACCATGCTGACTATCCTTGATCACGTTATTCCTATCCAGATGTTCATAAATCTTATCCCTTACAATTCTCTCTAAGACTTTGCCCACCACTGAAGTCAGACTCACTGGCCTATAGTTACTCGGGCTATCCCTACTCCCCTTCTTGAACAAGGGGACCACATTCGCCATCCTCCAGTCTTCTGGTACTATTCCCGTTGACAATGACAACATAAAAATCCAGGCCAATGGCTCTGCTATCTCCTCCCTAGCTTCCCAGAGGATCCTAGGATAAATGCCATCAGGCCCAGGAGACTTATCTATTTTCATCCTTTCCAGTATTCCCAAAACCTCTTCCCTACATACTTCAATGCCATCCATTCTAATCACTTGTGACTCAATATTCACACCAGCAACAGTGTCCTGTTCCTGAGTGAATACTGACGAAAAGTATTGATTTAGTGTCTCTCCAATCTCCTCCGCCTCCACGCACAACTTCCCACTACTATCCTTGACTGGACCGATACCTACCCTAGTCATCCTTTTATTCCTGACATACCTATAGAAAGCCTTTGGATTTTCCCTAATCCTACCAGCTAAGGACTTTTCATGTCCTCTTCTCGCTGCTCTTAGCTCTCTCTTTAGATCCTTCCTGGCTACCTTATAACTCTCAATCGCCCCAAAAAGGGCGGATGTGTTTCCCTCTTCCTTCCTGCTACATCATCTGGCTTTTATAGCTCAACGTTACCATCATTCAATTCTTAATACCTGGTTTGCTTCACATTCAGCAGTGCCCTATGTTTTTACACTTTGATTTTTCAATTAAAATGAACGATGTGAATACTCGGCATCTGTATGTCTTGACCATAAATTTGTTTTCTCTTTCTGTACTTCATTGGGATGTACACTATTCCCTGGAAGGCTGGCTCTGGGACACCTTGTTAGAATACTCTGCAGGAACCTGTAAAGACATGTAATGGCTTCTCACAACTTGACTTCAGATTCCTTTCCCTCACTTCCGTCCAATGACCCCTCTGCTGAGTGGAAGTCCCTGTACAAGAACCTCCCTATCATTGTGTGTTCGATGTGTAACAAACAGTTGTACAATGCATTCTATTTCATCAGAAAATTTCACTCTAACCTCGAGCAGAGAGGAATATGCAAAATGTTTTAATTATTAAAACAAATCTCTGACCTGTAAGCCCTCTATGGCCAGTCTCAGTATGGTGGGGGTCAGTTTAGAGGCTTGTTTGAACGTGAAATTGCTCCAGTCTATAATTAGCGTAAATCCATTTATCTGTAACTCCGGATCTTCGATAAGGATTTCCAAGGAGAGAAGAACAGCTCGGAGAATATCCACAAAGGTATTCCTAAAAAAAGAAAACCACACAAGGTCAGAGGGGATTCAAATGTTTAACCGCAGTATGTGGAGTCAGAAATAATCCATTGATACCTAATTTTGAAACAATACTGTTGCACAGTACTCTGTTTGGGTTTCATTGTTAGAAAGTTCCAAATTAATTTAAAGTTCATTTTCTTTTTTGCATTTGACTCAAACATAGCGAATTCCTAACTACCCAGGCATTAACATCTGACACTGATGCAGGGAAACATTCCAAATCAGTTATTGCTTTCTTTGTAAAATATTCTTGCAATATAATGAAACAGAACTGATTTCATTTTCAATTATTTGATGCTAAATGCACTGAATATTTTCGTATAGTGAAAATGAGATTAAAAACTGTACCTTTTCAGAATGTGTTAATAGAAAGCGGTTTCAGCAAATTTGAAATCATAGAATCCTTATGGTGCAAAGAGGCCACTGGTCTGCCAAGGCAGAGTCTAGATTAGAGTGGTGCTGGAAAAGCACAGCAGGTCAGGCAGCATCCCAGGAGCAGGAAAATCGACATTTTGGGCAAAGCGTTTACACCGACCTTCCAAAGAACATCCCACCCAGACTCAGAACCACTTCCTATGGCCAGTCCACCTAACCTGCACTCAGCGGAAACCCACACAGACGTGGGGAGAATGTGCAAACACCACTCAGACAGTCACCACAGAGTGAAGCCGAACCCAGGTTCCCAGCACAGTGAGGTAACAGGACCAACCACTGAGCCACTGCACATGTGCCACGCAGGTGCTGTTCATCTCAGCAACAAAGGTGAGAAAGATCAGCGGAAGGAGCTGGAGCTCCGCCACTTCTCATGTACATCAGCCGGAGAATCATTGTAGCTGGAAAACTGACAAAAATAATTTAAAGCGTCTTTTGGAGGTGACAATAAACATAAAATGTCTTCAGTGCGGTGACCATCAAACTGGCCATACTGCATTCAAAACCGTGACATAAACATCACTTATTCTCAGAAAAGGACTTCAATCTAACAGTGGCCATGTTTTACATATTAGCAGCTCACCCTAAATGATCCTTTCTCAAACATGCAGTTACACTGTTACTGTAAGTCACTCCTGCCTAGATTTAATAGCTAAGAGTAACATATGTATAGAGCTTGGTTCGGGTGCTGCGTCAGCCTGCAGCCAAGTAACATTCATACAGTTCTGCCAGGGTGGAATTGATTCCTTAACTTGTAAAAATGTTGGATTGATAGTTAATCGCTGGAAGGGGCATAATTCCAATTTGTGAAAGAAAACAGAGTTAATGCTTCAAGTCCGATGACAGCTGCAAATGTGTTGCTGGTCAAAGCACAGCAGGCCAGGCAGCATCTCAGGAATAGGGATTTCGACGTTTCGAGCATAAGCCCTTCATCAGGAAGGGCTTATGCTCGAAACGTCGAATTCCCTATTCCTGAGATGCTGCCTGGCCTGGTGTGCTTTGACCAGCAACACATTTTCAGCTGTGATCTCCAGCATCTGCAGACCTCATTTTTTACTTCAAGTCCGATGACTCTTCATCAGAACACCAGACTCAAAACCTTAACTGCTTTCTTTCTACAGACACTGCCTGACCTGCTGAGTTTCTCCAGCAATTTCTGTTTTTGTTTTAGGTACCCAGCATCTGCAGTTCTTCGTTTTAACTAATACATCTTTGAATCAGTTTCAGGTTCCTGGATCAATAGAACACTATAAATATTGCCGATAGATCAGTGTTTCAGGTGAGCCACTCAGACTGTGAGCAGCACAACAATGCACGCCTCGCCCCAAATGAAGGGGAGATCACATACCAGAGTTCACCTCACATAAAATACACACTTTCAGAGTTCCAGATTGCAAAAGGTTCAACCTTTATCATCAAAGGGAGCCTGGCAGTGGTCAAAGATGGCAGAAGTGAGGACTGCAGATGCTGGAGATTACAGTCTCAATTAGAGTGGTGCTGGAAAAGCACAGCAGGTCAGGCAGCATCTGAGGAGCAGGAAAATTGATGTTTCGGGCAAAAGCCCTTCATCAGGGATGGACCTGGATTCCTGAGATTGCAGCTAGCACGAGGTGGAGGGGGATTGAATGAATACCAGTCCCTGTGTCTCTCACTTTCACCTGGAGCTCCTGCGGTGGAAGCTCAGGGACTACACATAAGTGACCTTGGCCAAGGACAGGCTGAGGAAGAGAGCCTCTCCAGAGTGGAGATGTGGAGAGGAGACCTGTGCTGCCTTCATTGATACAGCAACAGGAGGATCTAGGAGCCTCAGCAATGTGAGTAACATGGATGGCTCAACACGTTCAGGTGCTGTTCCCCACACTCTGACCTACTCAGTGTTCTCCCACGCTGAGTTCCACGCAATGTTCTTGACCCAGGCATCTCCTTCCATCCCTTTGTGAACATTCGATCCTCAGTGTATTACTGCCTTTCACCAAGTTTCATAGTCACATGACCTTGCATCTCTCCCACCCCCATCCAACACCTCACCACACATAGAATCAGAATCATACAACACCAAAACAGACCGTTCGGTCCAACTCATCCGCACCGATTAGATATCCAAATCTGACCTAGTCCCATTTGCCAGCACCTGGCCCATATCCCTCCAAACCCTTCCTATTCATATACCCATCCAGATGCCTTTTAAATGTTGTGAATGTACCAGCCACCACCACTTCCTCTGGCAGCTCATTCCATACACACACCACCGTCTGTGTGAAACAGTTACCCTTCAGGTCCTTTTCAAACCTTTCCCCTCTCATCCTAAACCTATTCTCTTTAGTTTTGGATTCCTCTATCCTGGGGAAAAGACTTTGTCTATTTATCCTATCCATGTCCCCCATGATTTTATAAATCTCTATAAGGTCACCCCTCAGCCTCCACAGTTCCAGGGAAAGCAGCCCCAGGCTGTTCAGCATCTCCCCTTAACTCAAACCCTCTAGTTTTGGCGACAGCTTTGTGTATCTTTTGTGCACTCTCCAAAGTTTAACAGCATCCTACTTATAGAGGAGCTACTGGAATTGTACGCAATATTCTAAAAGTGCATGCAGGTAAGAGCGCTCGGCTCAGCCTGAAGCAGAGACCCAGGTGAATGTGGGAGAATGGTCAGGGGTTGTTGGGCGGGGGGGGGGGGGGAGTGTGTCCTTCCAGTTCCAATCTGTGCCCATTGGGTCATCTGTCAATGCCCTGTCCCAGGATGCTGCAGAGGTCAGCATCAACCAACTGTAAAAGTCGGAGGCTCCTGAGGTGCCAGTGCTTCGACATGTAGAATAAGCTGGGCACCTGTCTGTCTGTCAGTCTGTCCGTGCTCTGGCTCAGGGGAAAGCAGCTGGTGCTGCCAAGGGTACAAAGCAAAGCTGCAGAAAATGTGACGGTGAAGCCTGACAAGATGTTTGTAACTCTCACTGTAAAGGTCACAGAAATACTGTGGGCACCAGCCCCTCACCTAGACATAGCCCAAGCTTTTCAATTTCACTGGTGACAGGGCTTCCCTCTCATTGACCCAAACACCCAATGGGCATGTTTGTCTGGTTGATGCTTGCAAGCTGCTAACAGCTAGGGTAATGGACAAAATCGCTATGTATGACTAATTAAAGCAACCGTTAATTATCTGTTCTCTTAAGTTAATTATTTAATTGCCAGCACTGTGTATGCACCGAAATCCAGCTTTTGCCTGTGAAAATCCTTACGTGTTGCTGCAAAATTACCACAATCTTTGGCTTCATGATGTTTTAATGTACCTGCTGCTATACTTGTTGTGATTTGTTGTCCTTCCTTTCCCTACGGCATAGTTCAACAGACCAGGCTTTTCCAGGCCAGAGGCTCAGTAATGGAGTTGTCCCATTGGCTGTTGCTGGAAGGCAGGCTGTCACTTTGCTCATTGTGAGACATCACATTTAGCTGCCTCACAATGACCTGATATTTCAACCAATACAGCAAGTGTGAGGAAGTCCTGTACTTATTGGTAAATGGGAAAAAGTGACAACTTCAATCAGTATCACAGAGGGATGATGGAAATAGCCCAAAGGGAAATGAAATCACAGTTAAAATGACAAATAATCTATAACATTCTGTTGGGTAAGGTTTCCTTTGAGCTGTTTTGTGTAGCGGAGATAATGTTGTGCAGAGATTAATTTTTTCTGGTTATGAATTGCATAAAATCTTTGTGTGTAGATTTAACACAGCTGATGGTTTGAAAAAAATGTATTGGCAACTCTATTAAACAAATTACAAAAGGAATTCAAAGCGAGCATGTTAACTGAGTAGAAAGGACAAGGACAAGGCATTTGCAACCCATTTCAGCCAAAAGTGCTGATTCAATAATGCGTATTCCCACAGCCACCAACATCGCAGCTGTCAGTCTTCAGCCGATTCAATTCACTCCATGTTATATCACAAAGTGGTGACGTTACTGGATACAGCAAAGACTATAGACCCTGGCAACATCTCCAAATAATCACTGAAGGTTTCTGCTCCAGAACTAGCTGTTTCAGTGCAGCTCCAACACAATATGGTGCATATCAAGGTCACTGCAACGAAAATGCTACTCTGGTTTCTGTCTACTGATGCTGCCAGTAATTTCTGGTTTTGTTTCTGTTTTACAACATCCACAGTTCGTTTGGTTTTTATGGTGTATATGCTGCCCACAAAAAGCAGGCAAAATCCAATCCAACCAATTATCACCCCATCAGTCTACTCCCAACCATCAGCAAAGTAATGAAGGTGAATATCACCAGGGTCAGCTCCAGACCTCAGGGTAACCTTCATCCAAACATGGACTGAAGAACTGGGTTCAGCTGGTGAAGTGACAGCCACCACCATTGACATCAAAGCAGCGTGTGACTGTGTAAGGCATGAAGCAGCTCTGGCTAAACTGGGGTCAAGGGTAAATCACGGGGAAAATGCTGCATTGGGTGGAGACAGAAAGGAAGAGAGTTCTGATTTCCCAAAGATCAACTCTGACAGACTGCAGCAGCTGCTCCTCAGGATGATGTCTTACTCCAATGGTCTTGCTGCTTCATCAAAGAGCTTCCTTTCTTCACCAGGTTGGAATTGGGGATGTACATTGATGTCATAATGTTCAGCAGCATTCACAACTTACTAGATAATGAAGCAATCTGTGTCACATGAAGTAGCACCTGACATCATTCAGGTTTAGGCCAATAACTGGCAAGTACCACGCCCACCACCCAATAGTCAGGCACTGTCTGTCAACAAGGTCAAAACTAACCATCTTCCATTGACAATCTTCCAAACCCACTACAACTTCCATCTGGAAGGACAAGGGCAGCAGATACATGGGAAGACCACTCCCTGCAAGTTCCCCTCGAAGTCACTCACCATCCTGACTTGGGAATATATTGTCTTTTCTTCATTGCTGATGAGTCAAAATCCAGCTCACCACTTCTCCAGGGAAAGTAGGAATGGGCAATAAACCGCTAGCCAGGCAGCAACATCTACATCCAGTTAGCAACATCTCCTGAAATATGGTTTGTATGCACATTATAAAGTCTGGTTCCATAGTCTTTCCCAGCTGAACTGTCGCAAGTAACCAATTCATGTCCAATATATCATAGTATAAAAGTGTGAATAGAAACAGAGGTGCAAGTTTCTTGACACTGACTCAGTTGCCTGGTTTGGATGTACTGAGATTAAATGATCATTTCAGAACATGCAGTTTTGTTTATTGCACGTTGGTCTCCCGAACTTATCTTAACCTTGATTACAGGAACTATTTTACATCAGCATTTGTCTTTCTTTATAATCAATAACAGGGCTCAAACATAACAAGCAGATGATGTAGTTTAACAATTGTTATTCCATATTTACCGTAATAACGCTCTGAGTTAATTTGGAAATGTTGTCACTGTTATTACGCAGGGACAACATACAACAGGACGGGGGGTTATGGAGAGGTCCTTCCTATACTGAAATTCCCTTTTAGGTTTAATGTTGGATCAGTAAGCTTTACACATGAAGGAAGGAGAGATCCCATCCAGAGTGAGACACAGCCTGAGTGAGTATATAAGGTGCCTATATAAGGTTCATAGCTCCTTGAAAGTGGATTCGCAGGTAGATAGGATAATGAAGAAGGCGTTTGGTATGCTTTCCTTTATTGGTCAGAGTATTGAGTACAGGAGTTAGGAGGTCATGGTGTGGCTGTACAGGACATTAGTTAGGCCACTGTTTGGAATATAGTGTGCCTTTCTGGTCTCCCTCTTATAGAAAGAGGTTGTGATAGTTGAAAAGTTTCTGAAAAGATTTACAAGGTTGTTGCCAGGGTTGGAGGGTTGGAGCTGAGTCAGCTGGGGTTATTTTCCTTGAAGTGTTGGCAGTTGAGGGGTGACCTTATAGAGGTTTATAAAATCATGAGGGGCAGGTCTTTTTCCCTGGGGTGCAGGGGACCAGAACTAGAGGGCATAGGTTTAAGGTGAGAGGGGAAAGATTTAAAAAGAGTAACGTTTTTATAGAGAGGGTGGCACGTGTATTTAACAAGCCGCTAGAGGAAATGGTAGAGGTGAGTACAATTACAATATTTAAAAGACATTTGGACAGGTATATGGATAGGAAAGACTTTGAGGGGTATGGGCCAAATGCAGGGAATTGGTACGAGTTGAATTTGGGAAACTAGTCGGTATGAATGATTTGGGCTGAAGGGCCTGTTTCCATGCTATTAACTCGAAAATTGCAAGGGTTTCTTAGATACCTAAAAGTTAGGAGAGAGACAAGAGTGGGCTTTGGATCAGTGGAAATTGTGGCCAAAGAAAGAGTAATAGGCAACAGAAAATGGAAGAGGAACTGAATAGATACTTGGAAGATACCAGTAACAAACCAGAACTTTAGAAGAGTCAAGGGGTAAAGGTGAGTGTTGTGGCCATCACGGAGGAGGTTCTGGGGAAGCTAAAAGCTCTGAAGGTGGATAAATCACCTGGACCAGATGGACTATACCCCAGAGATCTGAAGGAGATAACTGAGGAGATTGTAGAGGCATTGGTGGTGATCTTTCAGGAATCCCTGGCATCAGGGGTGGTCCCAGAGGACTGGAAAATGGCTAACGTAACACTCCTGGTTAAGAAGGGAGAGAGGCAGAAGACAGGAAAGTCTTGGCCAGTTAACCTAACCTCAATTGTTGGTCAGATTTTAGAGTTGAAAAATATGGTGCTGGAAAAACACAGCAGGTCAGCAGCATCTGAGGAGCAGGAAATTCAATGTTTTGGACATAAGGAATGTGGGGTGGGGGGAGAATAGGGCTGAGAACTGGGATTGTCAGGGTGGGGATGTGAGGAAAGTAGCTGGGAAAGCAATAGGTAGATACGGTTAGGGGTGATGGTGATAGGTTGGATGGAGAGTGGAGCAGAAAGGTGGGAAGGAAGATGGACAGACCAAGAGGGTGGAGCTGAGTTGGAGGGTTGGATCTGGGATGAGATGGGGGGAGGGGATATTAGGAAACTGGTGAAATCCACGTTGATCATGTGTGGTTGAAGGGTCCCATGTGGAAGGTGAGGCGTTCTTCCTCCAGGCTTCGGGCAGCTTAGATTTGGCGCAGTGGAGGAGGCCCAGGCTTTGTATGGCCTTGGTGGAGTGGGAGGGGGAGTTGAAGTGTTTGGCCACAGGGCGGGGTGGGGTGTTGTTTGTTGCTGGTGTCCCCAAGATGTTCCCTGAAATGTTCTGCGAGTTGGTGTCCTGTCTCCCCAGTACGGAGGAGACCACATTGAGAGCAATGGACACAGTAGATGAGGTGTTTGGAGGTGCAGGAAAATCTCTGTCAGATGTGGAAGGATCCTTTGGGGCCTTGGATGGAGGAGGGGGGGGGGGGAGGGGGGGGGGGGGGAGGGGGAGGGGGAGGTGTGGGTGCCAGTTTTACACTTGCTGCAGCAGCAGGGGAAGGGTGCCGGGAGTGGAGGGTGGATTGGTGGGACAGGCGGCATGGAGCTGATGACATTCGCGGAGGGAGTACTCTCTGCAGAATGCTGATGGGGTGGGGAGGGAAATATCTCTCTGGTGGTGGGGTCTGACTATAAATGCTGTCTCCCATCAGCTCTGATGAACAGTCACTTGGACTCAAAACATTACTTTGCTCTCTCAAACAGATGCTGCCTGACCTGCTGTGACCTCCAGCATTTGTTGTTTTCAGTACAGAATCCAGCCTCTGCAGTAACTCACTCCTACATGGACAATGTCCAGGGTCAGGCTGAAAAATGGCAAGTAATATTTAGAATATAGAACATGGGACATTACAGCGCAGTACAGGCCTTTTAGCAATCGATGTTGCGCTGACCTGTGAAATTAATCTATTGCCCATCTAACACACACTGTTTCATTATTATCTACATGGCTGTCTAATGACCATTTAAATGCTCTTAAAGTTGGTGAGTCTACTACTGTTGCAGGTAGGCCATTCCATGCCCCTACTACTCTCCGAGTGAAGAAAATACCTCTAATATCTCTCCTATATCTATCACCCCTCAATTTATAGTTATGTCCCATCATGTTAGCTTTTACCATCTGAGGAAAAAGGCTCCCAATGTCCACCCTAACTATCCCTCTGATTATCTCATACCTCTCAACCTTCTTCTGTCCAATGAAAACAGCCTCCGTTCCCTCAGCCTTTCCTCATAAGACCTTCCTTCCATACCATCTGTGGCAAACAAACGTCCCACAGTGACCATCTCCAATAAAAAAAACAATCTAACTACTGCCCTTTGACATTCAATGGCATTGCCATCACTGAATCCCCCACTAACAATATCCTGGGGGTTACCATTGACCAAAAACTCAACTGGTTTCAGCACGTAAATACAACGGTTACAAGAGCAGGTCAGAGGCTAGGAACACCGCATCAAGTAACTCACCTCCTGTCTCCCAAAGCCTGTCCACCATCTACGAGACACAATCAGGAGTGTGATGGAACACTCCCCACTTGCCCTGGGTGGGGGCAGCTCCAACAACACTCAAGAAGCTCCACACCATCCAGGACAAAGCAGCTGCTTGATTGGCACCACATCCACAAACACCCACTCCCTCCCCCACCCACACTCAGTAGCAGCAGTGTGTACCATCTGCAGAAATTCTCCAAAGATCCTTTGACAGCACCTTCCAAACCCATAACCACTTCCATCTCGAAGGACAAGGGCAGCAGATCCATGGGAAAACCACCTCCTTCAAGTTCCACTCCAAGCCACTCACCATCCTGACTTGGAAATATATCACTGTTCCTTCACTATCACTGAGTCAAAATCCTGGAATTCTCTCCCTCTGGTCATTGTGGGTCAAACTACAGCACATGGACTACAGCGGTTCAAGGCAGCTCACCCCTACCATCCCGAGGGACAACTAGGGATGGGCAATAAATGCTGGCCCAGCCAGTGATGATTGCTTCCCATGAGTGAATAAAAAACATTTGCTGTCCTTAACCTTCTGAGTTATTATGGGTTTGGAAGTCGCTGTCTCAGAAGTGTTGGGGAGAATCGGCTATCGGGGTACCTACATTGGGGCTAGGGAGGGGAGTACCATTATTAAAGCAGACACTGTCAGATACCAGCTAAAACACAGCCATGTAAAGTAAACCCAGCCACTGCAGGACTGTCTGCCTGGGGCCACATTCCTGGGGGATTAGAACATGTCCGTCAGTTTCAGATCATCCTGTTACACTCTCATTGTTAATAAAGGAAACCGGTAACTATCGGATAGTGTAAATCGCACCGATACTACACTTGATTGATAAAGTACTTGCTAATGCCTCCGCTGACGTCAAACTCATTCGGGTCCTATGTTAAATGATAATATCTGTATATTCAACTATGGAGAACTATTGTGAACGCCCAGACAGCCAGGCGCATGGCAATGAGGAATCCCTTCCAACAATAAACTTTTAATTTACAAGATCGGAAACTGCCGAACCCAGGATGTCTACCCATTGTTCAGCACAGCAGGAGCTGGACAGGTATCTCGGGGCTGCCAATAGAGACACTAATCCATTCACAGACAGGTGAACCGACCAGTGAAAGAGCCGAACGAGGGGAACCTGACCGGGAACTCGAGGAAGCGCGAAGTATAACTGCACCAGATCCGAAGGGAAAGACAGAACGCCTTCTCCAACGAATTTGCATGCTTTTGAATTCGTTGTATAGTTTGCCAGTCTTGATTCTGTAATAAACGGTGTTTTTGCTCCAAACTCTAGCCGGTTTGATCTCTCCTTCCAACGAACACGTGGAGACGAGACCATACGGTTTCCATCCCAACAGATGGTGAGCCTGACCGTGGGAAGGGAAAGAGACGACCGCAAGTTGGCCACGTTGGCGGACCGGAGGGCAGACAAACTTTCGGCCGAACTTTTAAAAGGTGAGGAAGCGCCTGTTAAAGCAAAGACTTCCAGTAGGTAAAATTTTTTTTTTAGTTAGTCAGTCTTTGTCTGCTCCCTGATCCTCACCAACACAAACAGTACTTTTAAATCAGTTTGGCAGCAACGTTGCAGAGTCCATACTGGTAAGCTATTTTCTCATTTCTTCACTAATACCTGCCTGTTCTCGCGGTACTGAAGTGACTAATTGATCCATGGCTAGCCTTAAGTTAATGCGCGCTTTTTGAGTTAAGTTAATGCGTGGATTTCGGATCCTGGACGCAGTTTTTTGAGTTTGAGTTTTATGCGTGGATTTCGGATCCTGGACGCAGTTTTTGAGTTAAGTTAATGCGTGGATTTCGGATCCTGGACGCAGTTTTTTGAGTTTGAGTTTTACGCGTGGATTTCGGATCCTGGACGCGGTTTTTGAGTTAAGTTAATGCGTGGATTTCGGATCCTAGACGCAGTTTTTTGAGTTTGAGTTTTACGCGTGGATTTCGGATCCTGGACGCAGCTTTCTGAGTTAAGGTAAAGCGTGGCTTACGGAGCCTGGACGCTTTCTGAAATTAATTAATACAGCGCTGACCGCACTTGACTGATTGGATCCTTTCTTTTTTAATAAGCACTTCAGCTCTGACAACTATCGATAGACACACTCGCTGCTAGCATCCTAAGGGGACAGAGGGCGGATCTCATCTCCTGGATAGGGTTTACCTGCACAGGCGTTTGCCTTAGACCGGTTGTTAAGAGCAGAAATCTGCCATGCGAAGGTCAGGCTTTTGAAAAACACACTGGTTTTAAAGCGGTACCCACCAGGTGAGATCCGTCATGGGGGACTTGAACTTTGGACCACCAAAACTGACCCAATTTCGACCATTACGCCCCGGAGTGCCCTGGTGGCACCTCACGATCGGCACAGACGTAACTTGGCATGCCCAATTATTACTGGACAGTGTAGCAGTGCACAAGACAGCACTGGATCAAGTGTTTAACCAAGCGCCCGCCCAAAAAGACCTGATATTGACGAGACTAAAAGAGACCTTCACTGATACGGTGCTAATGACCAAAATTTTACACGGTCTCCTACTCGCGCCACAATATTCAGTGCGGCAAACAATAGCCCTAGGGGAACCCCCTACTGATTGGGCACCACCGACCGCCGATAAGTCCCTGGGGTGGAAGACGAAACTGTTAGTCACATTCAACCCGCAGTGGCAAGGGGGCCACTGTACCTCCACCATGGCCCCAGTCATTTCGGACGCCCCTGCCCTAGATTTGCACCACCTCACTGCTGCTGTTTCCATTCCAGCTGATGCACACACCACCGAACACACCCCACTCCCGAACACCCCGGCACCTCAACCCCTTATGGGAAAGGTGCTAGACGGGATTCGTGCACAGCTAAGAGAAAACAACACCACCAAAGAGGCCCAGCGGACACTCCGCTACATCGACAACAACCTCAATTTGTGGCGGCGCAAGGGCTGCTTCCCTGCTGCTGACCAGCCCTTTTTCACACCAGTACATTCAGAAAACTTCCAAACCAGTCTCCACACCTACTTACATGGGAAAAGAGATGAGAAGAAGGAAGTTCTTTTCAATCTGTCAAAACCTTCTGCTAAGGCAGCTGACGAATCTGTCTCCCTACAGGAGCTCCTAGTAAGGTCTCTGACCCATTTGCCAGCCCCGCCCGCAGAGACGCCGAGTCAGAGCGAACACGACCCCCTCCCGGAGTATGAACCCGAGTGGATTCCCCACCAGAACCCACTTTACCCCCTTCCCCACCACACACCCTCAGTTCTACAATCAGCCCAGGCCGAAGTGCACAACATCAGTCCGCCGCCCCCTTCTCTGGACGCGCTGGGCACCCTCAGGCTAAAGTTCGGGGACGGTGTGCATGAATATCTGGTGAGGGCCACGGACCTCTGGGAGACTGGCACAGGGGAAAGGCCCAATGGCTCCCCCTTGCCAATAGCACGTTTTCAACGGGGGTTAATGGAAGAACTTCCCGCCCCCGTACAGAGCAAATTGAATGACCTTGTGGGGGTACACTCAGTGCCGGAGGACCAGTGCGAAAAACAGATACACCACTATCTATCCAGGTACCGAGCATCAGAAAAGGCGGAAGCTGAGAAACAGGCTTCCAAACTGCCTATGCAACTTATAGAGCGACTCGAAAAGGTTCTTTTACTGTTGGAGACGAAGGGCGCAGCGCAGGGGCTTATGCCTTCGGCTCCACAGCCGTGTAGTTCCCCTTCGCCCTACACCCAGGGTCTATTGCCCTCGCCCTCCCTTAGCAGGGCGGGCAGTCCCCAGTACCACATGCCTGCCCGCAGTAGACCGACCCGACCGCCCGCTGGGATATGGAAGGGGGGAAGGAGAGATCCATTACCCGGGCGTTGTTGGAAGTGTCGCGAAATTGGACATAATTCTTATAGATGCGATATGGAGACAGATGACTCATGCTGGATTTGTAAAGGGACAGGACATAAAGCCCGCCACTGCGACAGGGAAAGGGTGCAACAAGCAGGGTCCACACTCCCAGCTGGCTCACCCTCTTATAGACACCCTGAGTATAGACGTGTCAAACCCCGACAACGGGGAAAACAACCAAGGGATTATGGAAAAGGGCCCCAGGACGCGGGATAGACAGGAAGGGGTGGATGGGTCTTGCCTAAGAATGGAGAACCACAAGGGTTACTTGACGGGCCCATGACAGATGGGGATAGCATGGTGAGCTGCGCAACTAGTAACAGCAGTTTTACTGGGGATCGACTGTGTAAGTTTTCCTCCTTGCACCTCACGGTCCGTGCCTGGTTCAATTGGGACTTCCCTACAATCTCCCATTGATTTGTTTTAGGGTTGCTAACTTCTGTCCTCCCACAACTAAAAAACTGCTTCACTATCAGCCTTTTAATCAATCTTTTGCCCTTTCACAACAACAACACACAGGAGATTATACATCATGCTTCCAATTACATCCTTTCCAACAGGTTGTAATCTTTACTTTTTACTGAACACCAAGCAGCGACATGTTTTTGTACGGTCGACTTTATTCGGGATTACAAAAACCGGTATTAGGCTACGATTTCACACAGATTGTCAGTTTCTGCGAGGATGTAATGCCTCGAAACATGTCACTAAAACTGGGGACAAGGGACTGCGACAGGCTGAGACGAGAGTACGGACACACCGACAGTATGCGTGGATTGGCATGTATGTGGATGAAAACCAGTGTGGGGCCGGCCCAGTGAGAGAGGGAGTGAGTGAGTGAGTGCAGTGATTTTAACAGATGTGGCGAACGGAGGTGTCGCAGCAAATGTTTCATCCCAGGTCTCGGTGTACAGTGGACCGGCGCCGACAGCCTGAATGACGGAGACGGACCGTGGGAAGCCGCTCGGCAGCCGAAAGCAGGTTTACTGCTGTCGGAGTACGTGAGTGTTGTTCTCTACACTTAGCGGTTTGGGATTGATCACTTAATGGTCTGGGATTTTTCTCCATAGTCTCGTCTTGATTTTTAGGATTAAATACCGCTTGTTCCCCCACTATCACTTTTAATTACTCTTATACTTGGAAAGGAATACCTGGATGTAGGGAGGGGGCGCAGAAAGGGAGGGTGGAGCTTTTTATTTTAATAACACTACGGTTGTCGAATCCTAAGACGGAAAATCCCGGGGTGGACCGTGCTCACCCTAGTTTTGGCGGGTCACCCTTCTCTGAGCGGGTCACCTTAGTTCTTGGCGGGCTTTCCTGCTTTTGGCGCGAAGGCTCAGTTTGGGCGGGGCCAGCTGACTTTTGGCGCGAACGCTCAGTTGGGGCGGCGCCCGTTCGCTTTTGGCGCGAATGCTCACTCATGGCAGGATTGCACAGTCTAGAAGTGGCTGCTCGCCTGCGGACGTTCCGCCACCCCATTACCTCAACTACCGCGCCACCACTACACCGATGGGTCTCTCAAGCGTCATTGCCCTACTCCATGGGATTAATCGATGAACAGGTCCTCTTCAGTTACTGGGATGTCGATATGACTCATGCCTCTAACCACATCTTGTTTGACAGGTTGTACCTTTTACTTTTAACTATAACGTCCCGACCAACAACATGCGCACTGCCGTATCGCCATACTGTGCGTTTTCATTTACAATGTTTTGTATGTCCAGTGTTTGGCCGTCTCACTGCCCAAATATCCCCCAACCCACTTATTTTTGTCTCTCTCTCTTTTTCCCCCGCTGGTCACAGGCCTCAGGCCTCCAACTAGGACCTGCTACTCAGCACACACCAGGGTGCTTGGCCCATCTCTCTTCCTCGCGGCCGCTCACTCATCTTTTTGTCCGCCGACATGGGTGTTTAGGCCATCCCTTCTCCCCTCGTGTTCACAAAGTGCCAAGAACGAGGGGGGTCCCACCTACTCCTTCTTCCCTCTATGCCCTCCAAATTTTTCTGCCCCCTCTCACGAACCCATTTTTATCTTTTCTCCCAAGTCCACAGATTTTTCTTTCGCTAAAGCATTATGGACGCTCATTTTAAGGCAATTTCCTCCTGCTACTTATCTCCCCCCTCCTCAAGTTTGCGGCTAGGGAGGGTTGAGCTACTGCTGCCACAGACACGGCCATTTCCAGTCCCTGAAGCGGGTATTGGCAACCATGCGGGGTGAAGATGCCAGCCAGTCTACCTGGCTGAGGCTACACTCTCCAATGCTTTGAACATGCAACCTGTAACTACCAGTCAGTACCAAACCTTCCCATCGAAATCTCGTACAGACTCCTCTTGCCGATTGTACTGCCCTATCCTACAACCCCGCTCCCCATTCCCCACTCCATAGTCATGCCCCTTCATCGTTTTCTCCCAAACCCACACACTTTATGTTCACCGCCGGATCTGAGGTCGTCTTAGTTCTGTCTTTCATTCAGCTTGCATGAATTCAACTGGGTCTTGCTGAATAGAAGATCCGCGGATCCTTACGCTCCATCTCTTTTAAGGTTTTCAGCTCCCTGAGGTTTTCTACCAAGACACAGTAACTCATCTTCTGGCCTCATCTCTCCATTAGGGCATTTCACTCACTATGCTTCCACTGCCGTGCTCTGCGCCCCATCTTCTTTCCAAGGTCTTATGCTCCCTGAGGTTTCCTACCAGGGTTCGTCACGTCGTCTCCAAAAACTAAATGGCTTCTTTCCCCACTCTCATGCTCCCTGAGGTTTGCTACCAGGATTCGTCACGTCATCTCCAAATAATAAATGGTGCCACCACCACTGCAAACTTAAAGGTTTCCGACCCCTCTGTTGCACTGTGGGCGCTCACGCCTGCCTTTCATTTTTCTCTGTTACACTCCTGGCCAACGCTCTCTTTTGTCCTCCACCGCACCTACAGTATCGGCAGCACTTTGCTGTCGCCTTTTGCTTGAAGGCATTATACATACAATCGCCTCCCACAGGGATCAATACTCAGCTCCTGCCCAAATCCTTCAGTCTCTTCAACTGCGAGTACTCCTCTCCAACTCATCCGTTCGTATCTTTTGCAAGGCGCTGGTTCGCGCTGACAACAGCAGGGTCACCAGGTTCCTTTATGATTCTTTTCCCGGGGTATCTTTTAAAGGCTGTTACTTCCCTCAAACTGATCAAATCCTCAAGTGTCAAACGGAGGAAAGTGCTACACAGACAATTTCTGTCCTGACCTGTCTGACCATCCTTTTATGATTCTCTCCCTCTCCCTCTCCTTTACACAGGGATGAAGTCCGATATGCCCACAGCACCTGCGCATTCTCTTTTGTCTATGCCACACGGCCCTACACACACACAGATTCTTGCATACACAAGGATTATACTTGCACCTCTCGTTCTGTATCTCGTTTGGGGGGTCAAGTCCCCTCACACAAACAGTCCAATTTCGTCCCACCGCAAATCTCCTAATTGCCCAGAGTTTTACATTGTCCCCCTCTCCATAATCATCATCATCATATCTTATACTGAGCTGGCTGGAAACACATAGGCCACCGCACGCACCACTTCTCTCATTGCTCCAGGTCAGCGCAACCTAATATATCCCTAAAGTCACTCGATGAGACGGGACCTGACGGGGAGGTGCAGAAAGAGAGGGGATCATGCAACCCCACCTTGGCACGGTTTCTACGTAGAGTTTGGGTTGCTGCCCTTCTACACCGACATGGCTCTGTTTCACTGATATCTTTGCTCTTCTGGTACTTTATTCTGCTGTCTAAACTCTTCAGTGGGCCTTCTCTTGGGAGGTCCACCTTGTTAATCATGGACTCCGCTGTGAGCAGGCAAATAGCCGCCAGGATAAGGTTGTGCCCTTTAGCTGGTGGCTCAACCCCTTTTTGTCCACATCGGTCTTTCTCCATTGTATAGGCGCCTTTCCTGATGTTACCAATACTTTCTGCCTCACAGTCGCGGATCGCTCCAATATCCTACCCAAGGGTCTAGGGGCGACAATCCTGCCCTGCCTGCTAAAGGGGGTTCCCGGCTACCTTGCCGCTTATTCTGCACGCCCTGTGAGGCTAGGGGCATCTCCTGCGCTTTGTCTTCCCTAACCACACACTGGAATTTCACCTGCTCTATTGTCCTATTACCACAGAGTTAATGGGGATCCCCATCATTTCCACCTTTACACTAAACGGTCTCCATGGACGCCTCATCAAACGATTATCCTACGACAGCCCCACTGGTTGTGCACCCCGAGCACGGGCAGTTCCCCGGGGTACAAATCGAAACTACTTGTGCCCCTTACCGTTCATTATCAACGCGTACTGTTTGCCTTCCCCTATGCAGTCTACTGTGGTCCCCTTCTCACTATCACCAATCCCACTTCCCTCTCGAGGGACTTACTCTATTTTTTCGACACAACTCTTGGCCAAATGTTTGTTACTCTTCAAACATTGCGTTTTTAATACATACAGGCGTCTGTGCTATCTCTCCGGTGCGTGTCGGCTCCCTCAATGGCTTTCTTTCGAATTCGTCTGATCCTGTTGTACTCATGACTAACTTTTCATCTTCATGTACGCTAAATGAAGCCTGGTTGTCCAAAGAGCCCCCATTTATTTATTTTGCCCGTTTAAATTGGGGATATGTGAATTCATCCTTCCATAACAGCGGGTGGGTGAAATGTACTGTGTGCCTTGGCAATTGAGACACTGCTGTTCTCGCAGGCGGCCTTTGCGGACTGTCCAGTATTCCTGACTGCCCTCAGCCACCCTCGGAGGCCACTGACCATGCTACTGAGCTGCCCATGCCTGTCCTTGGGGTGGTGAAATGGATGTCGCCATCTATTACTCAATGCAGCACGACTGGTTAGCCAATGACGGGTAAGATCCCTCGGGCGAGGGGCAACCTAAGACAGGCACAATCGCGCATTGACATCGGAACGCGTGGCCTCCGTTCGTCTCCATTTGATGAGATTTCTGCCTGCTTGCATCCGTGTCGGACGGTTGGACAGCACTGCTGCTCTCTGGAACATACTGATCTACGGGACCACCGAGGCACAGTACAGTTTCACACTGGGTTTCACATCTCTAGCGGGTACCTAACTGCTGGTACCAGGCTGTTCCTACTCCCTTTCCAAACTTACAACACATATTTACATTTGCCGGCTCTTTGGACTACAGACTTGCGTTTACTAAATGGCTTACTCATTCTAACGCACTCGCGTACATTTCGCCAGCTCTGAATGACTTATTGCAATGCTTGTCTAATCCTGTGCTTTTCGTTATTTCTGCAGACACTGCCTCAATTACTTCAACTATTAGTTTAGCTTAGCATGCAGCTGTGACTATCTATTGCTTAATTGTGTAGCGGCGCGGTTTTCAGGGCACCCTTCATCCCATATGACTGTCTCCTTAGAACCGGTGAGTCTGGGCGATACAACACCGGACACCGGTCGCCTCGTGGGGTTGCGTTCCTTACGGGATAAGGGGGTGTGGCCTCTTTCGAGGCCAAGGGAGGGAATGTTGGGGAGAATCTGCTATCGGGGTACCTACATTGGGGCTAGGGAGGGGAGCACCATTATTAAAGCAGACACTGTCAGATACCAGCTAAAACACAGCCATGTAAAGTAAACCCAGCCACTGCAGGACTGTCTGCCTGGGGCCACATTCCTGGGGGATTAGAACATGTCCGTCAGTTTCAGATCATCCTGTTACACTCTCATTGTTAATAAAGGAAACCGGTAACTATCGGATAGTGTAAATCGCACCGATACTACACTTGATTGATAAAGTACTTGCTAATGCCTCCGCTGACGTCAAACTCATTCGGGTCCTATGTTAAATGATAATATCTGTATATTCAATTATGGAGAACTATTGTGAACGCCCAGACAGCCAGACGCATAGCAATGAGGAAACCCTTCCAACAATAAACTTTTAATTTACAAGATCGGAAACTGCCGAACCCAGGATGTCTACCCATTGTTCAGCACAGCAGGAGCTGGACAGGTATCTCGGGGCAGCCAATAGAGACACTAATCCCTTCACAGACAGGTGAACCGACCAATGAAAGAGCCGAACGAGGGGAACCTGACCGGGAACTCGAGGAAGCGCGAAGTATAACTGCACCAGATCCGAAGGGAAAGACAGAACGCCTTCTCCAACGAATTTGCATGCTTTTGAATTCGTTGTATAGTTTGCCAGTCTTGATTCTGTAATAAACGGTGTTTTTGCTCCAAACTCTAGCCGGTCTGATCTCTCCTTCCAACGAACACGTGGAGACGAGACCCTACAGTTTCCGTCCCAACAGAAGCCTTTGTGAATGATTGCAGTGCATCTTAAAGGTGGGACACACTGTTGCCAATGTGCTTCAACGGTGGAAGCCTAGAATGTTGAAGGTGTTACATAAGGAAGATCAGCCAGATCACTGTCAATAAATTGGCACATTTGTCCATTGAACATTCTCCCAGAGGTTGACAAACTTACATTGGAACAGGAATAGGCCATTCAGCCCCTTCTGCCTGTTTTATTAGATCAGTTAGATCTGTGGCCTCATTCCATCTCCCTGCCTTTGGACTATATCTCTTATCACCTTTGCTCAACAAATACCTCTTTCAAATTTAAAATTAACGACTGATCCTGCTGTTTGTGGAAGAGAGTTCCAAACATCCAGCCCACCCCTGTCAAAATCTAAAAGAACTGCAGATGCTGTAAATCAGCAACAAAACCAGAAATTGCCGGAAAAGTTGGCAGGTCTGACAGCATCTGTGGAGAGAAAGCAGAGTTAATGTTTTGGATCCAGTGACCCTTCCTCAGAACATCACCCTCTGTGTGTAGAAGTACTTCCTAACACCTCTCCTGAATGGTCTGGCCTAGTTTTTTCGACTATGTCCTTAATTCTAGAATCTCCAACCAGTGCAAATAGATTAGCTTTATCTACCCTGTCTTCTCCTGGTAAAAGTTAAAAATCACACAACACCAGGTTATTGTCCAACAGGTTTATTTGGAAGCACTAGCTTTCTGAGTGCTGCTCCTTCATCAGGTGGTTGTGGAGAATAAGATTGTAAGGCAGAATTTATAGCAAAAGTTTACAGTGTGGCGTAACTGAAATTATACATTGAAAAAGACCCAGACTGTTTGTTAAGTCTCTCATCATTTAAAAAGAGAATGTTGGTTTCAGTTCTTTCATATGTAAATCACAAAACTTTTTTAAAAAGTTACATTCTCAAGTGCACTTTAACAATTGATGTGATGTCGGCCCAGATAAGGTATTGAAGGTGTTAGCTCCCTGTGTGAGGCTGTCTGTGCCCCAATGGTCAGACTGATCCTCATCTAAAAAACAGAATTACAGAATCTTACATGGATTCATGCAGTTTTTGAGCAAAGTAAAATGTAATTCTGCAACTACAAATTCACCCCACACACTTATATGCGTGTGTGTGTGTGTGTGTGAGAGAGAGAGAGAGGAGTGTTTGTATGCATGTGTGTGTGTGAGAGAGAGGAGTGTTTGTATGCGTGTGTATGTGTGTGTGTAAGGAGTGTTTGTATGCGTGTGTGTGTGTGTGTGTGTGTGTGTGAGAGAGAGAGGAGTGTTTGTACGTGTGTGTGTGTGTGTGTGTGTAAGGAGTGTTTGTATGCGTGTGTGTGTGTGTGAGAGAGAGGAGTGTTTGTATGCGTGTGTGTGTGTGTGTGTGTGTGTGAGAGAGGAGTGTTTGTATGTGTGCGTATGTGTGTGTGTGAGAGGAGTGTTTATATGCGTTCGTGTGTGTGTGTGTGTGAGGAGTGTTTGTATGCGTGCGCATGTGTGTGAGAGAGAAGAGTGTTTGTATGCGTGCGTGTGTGTGTGTGTGTATGTGAGAGGAGTGTTTGTATGCGTGCGTGTGTGTGAGAGAGAGAGAGAGAGGAGTGTTTGTATGCGTGCGTGTGTGTGTGAGAGAGAGGAGTGTTTGTATGCATGCGTGTGTGTGTGTGTGAGAGGAGTGTTTGTATGCGTGAGTGTTTGTGTGTGTGTGTGTGTGAGAGAGAAGTGTTTGTATGCGTGTGTGTGTGAGAGAGAGAGAGGAGTGTTTGTATGTGTGCGTATGTGTGTGTGTGAGAGGAGTGTTTGTATGCGTGTGTGTGTGTGTGTGAGAGGAGTGTTTGTATGCGTGCGTGTGTGTGTGAGAGAGAGAGGAGTGTTTGTATGCATGCGTGTGTGTGAGAGGAGTGTTTGTATGCGTGCATGTGTGCGTGAGAGAGAGAGGAGTGTTTGTATGCGTGCGTGTGTGTGAGAGAGAGAGAGAGGAGTGTTTGTATGCGTGCGTATGTGTGTGTATGCGTGAGTGTGTGTGTGTGAGACAGAGGAGTGTTTGTATGCGTGCGTGTGTGTGTGTATGTGAGAGGAGTGTTTGTATGCGTGCGTGTGTGTGTGTGTGAGAGAGAGGAGTGTTTGTATGCGTGCGTGTGTGTGTGTGAGAGAGAGGAGTGTTTGTATGCGTGTGTGTGTGTGTGTGTGAGAGGAGTGTTTGTATGCGTGAGTGTGTGTGTGTGAGAGGAGTGTTTGTATGTGTGTGTGTGTGTGTGAGAGAGAGGAGTGTTTGTATGCGTGTGTGTGTGTGTATGTGTAAGGAGTGTTTGTATGTGTGTGTGTGTGTGTGTGAGAGAGAGAGAGGAGTGTTTGTATGTGTGCGTATGTGTGTGTGTGAGGAGTGTTTGTATGCATGCGTGTGTGAGAGAGAGGAGTGTTTGTACGCGTGCGTGTGTGTGTGTGAGAGGAGTGTTTGTATGTGTGCGTATGTGTGTGTGAGAGAGAGGAGTGTTTGTATGCGTGCATGCGTATGTGTGTGTGAAAGTGTGTATTGTGTGTGTGTGTGTGTGTGTGTGTGTGTGTGTATGCGTGCATGTGTGTGTAGTGCAGTGGGGTCACCTATTGTGTGACATGAACCCAAGGTCCCGGTTGAGGCCATCCTCTTGGGTTCCTGTTAATATCTTGGGCGCTTTGATCAGATCATTCCTGATGAAGGCCTTATGCCCAACATGTCGCATTCCTGGATGCTGCCTGACCTGCTGTACTTTTCTAGGCCACACTTTTCGACTGTAATCACCCCTTAACCTCCTACATTCTACAGAAAACAGGTCTAATTTGCATAATCTCTGCATAACCTAACCGCTGAAGTTCAGGTACCATTCTTATAAACATACATTGTACTCTCTCCAAGGCCACTCTGTCCTTCTTAAGGTGTGGTCCCCAAATCTGCTCATAGTAGGCTACTGCAAAAAATACGGAGGTATGGCATTGAGGGTGCGTTGGAGGTTTGGGTTAGGAATTGGCTGGCTGGAAGAAGACAGAGGGTAGTAGTTGATGGTAAAGGTTCATCTTGGAGAGCAGTTACCAGCGATGTTCTGCAAGGATCTGTTTTGGGACCATTGCTGTTTGTCATTTTTATAAATGACCTGGAGGAGGGGCTAGAATGTTGGGTGAGCAAGTTTGCGGATGATACGAAAGTCGGTGGAGTTGTTGACAGTGAGGAAGGATGTGGCAGGTTACAACGGGATATAGATAAGCTGCAGAGCTGGGCAGAAAGGTGGTAAATGGAGTTCAATGTAGGTAAGTGTGAAGTGATTCACTTTGGTAAGAGTAACAAGAAGATGGAGTACTGGGTTAATGGTCGGATACTTGGTAGTGTGGATGAGCAGAGGGATCTTGGTGTCCATGTACACAGATCTCTGAAAGCCGCCACCCAGGTAAATAGTGCTGTGAAGAAGGCATATGGCGTCCTGGCTTTTATTGGTAGAGGAACTGAGTTCCAGAGTCCTGAGGTCATGTTGCAGTTGTATAAGACTCTGGTGAGGCCGCATCTGGGGTATTGTGTGCAGTTTTGGTCGCCATACTATAGGAAGGATGTGGAGGCACTGGAACGGGTGCAGAGGAGGTTTACCAGGATGTTGCCTGGCATGGTAGGAAGATCGTATGAGGAAAGGCTGAGGCACTTGGGGCTGTTCTCATTGGAGAAAAGAAGGTTTAGGGGAGATTTGATAGAGGTGTACAAGATGATTAGGGGTTTAGATAGGGTTGACCATGAGAACCTTTTTCCACGTATGGAGTCAGATATTACGAGGGGGCATAGCTTTAAATTAAGGGGAGTTAGGTATAGGACAGATGTTAGGGGTAGATTCTTTACTCAGCAAGTCGTGAGTTCATGGAATGCCCTGCCAGTAGCAGTGGAGGACTCTCCCTCTTTATGGGCATTTAAACAGGCATTGGATAGGCATATGGAGGATAGTGGGCTAGTGTAGGTTAGGTGGGCTTGGATCGGCGCAACATCGAGGGCCAAAGGGCCTGTACTGCGCTGTATTTTTCTATGTTCTATGTTTTAGTACTTTGGGTTCTAACTAGGGTTAACTTAAACAAGGCCAGCCATATTTAAAAAAAACATCAAATCCATAAAAGAGACAACTTGTAACAGTCGCAATATTGAATTGAAATAATAATGAGAAACAGGGAAAACAGGAGCAGGAGGAGGCCATTCGGTCCTTTGAGTCTGTTCTGCCATTCAGTCTGATCATCGAATTCAGTCCCATGTTTGTGCTCTCTCCCCCTTACCCTTTAATCCCTTTAACCCTAAAAGCTATGAAAACATTTAATATTTTGGTCCCATCCACTTTCTGTGACAGGCGATTCCATGGAGTCTCCACCCTCTGGGTGAGAACATTTCTCCTCATCTCAACCCCAACATTTCAACGTTTTAATGTTTTTTGCAAAACGGTTGTTAATTACATGATCATTCTCACAGGAAGCAAGCTACTTAATTCCCACCCAAATAGGTTTGATCAATTAAAGTCCTGAGCTGCACATAAACCAAATGTGGTTCCAGGTCAGCAGGTCACTTATCCCTGCCCACAGCCCTCCTGCTGGCCGAATCCCAGTTGCTAGATTAATGGAATACTATCCATTCCCTAACTATAAACCTGGTCTCCCACTGCATTATTCAGAGATGGAATACATTCTTACATGATTCTGATATTTAATTATTAACCAGTTTATATCCTAAGGCTATTGCTCTGATACTCCATGTAGATAGTGATATGTAGAAAATTAGCTTGATTCAATTAGAGAGAAATTAATGTTAATTTGTCAATATCATTCATTATGTATGAATGGAAACTCACAAGGGTGAGAGATCAAGAGGCAGTATGGTGCTTTACCAACTAGTTAATAATTGGCTTTAATTAGCTACTTCAAATTTAATATGGATATTTAATAGTTGATAGATGCGCTCAGAATATAGAGCCATCTCAAAGTGATGTGAGAATACTGCCAATTATGTTACCAATGCTTGATCATGAATTCATAAAAAGTGAGAGTTCTCAGCAATATTTGTTTTGATTCCTTTATCCCGACTCCAATAATTTCAATTTAACTTTAGTGCTGTGTATTTCTAGTCAGTCCATGTACAATAAGAATCTGAATTTACTATATTGACCTGAAGAACCCATTGGGTTTCTTCAGAAAGAGAAACCAGATTAAATAGATTGAGGGTCATATTACTAAATATTAAAATTACAGCAAAGTTTGTTTGGCCATTTTACTGTAAGAGGAGGAAGAATATTTACTAAGCAATGTCATGAAAATGTTTAACCTTGTAACACAAAATGAACATGCGCGGTAAAAGCTACCAAAGCGGTCATTTCTACCAGACATTATGCAATTGCAAGGATCAGATATGCCAGAAACAGAAATATTATCCCTCTTTATCCTGTCCCCACTGTAGAGTAAGCTGCAGTGGAACAATGTCAGGGTGTGTGTGCCATCAATGACTCTCAGTTCCTGTACTCTTTACTGAAGAAATCTACACATGAATCATAGAAATGGCATGAATTTCGAATAATCACATATTAACCTTCCTCTAAAGATGAAGGAACATTAGAACTTTCAAAATTAGGTGAGCTTTAGTGGTGTAACAGGTGATCATTTGTATTAAAACAACTCCAAAAAAATCCAGAATTTTACAAAATGAATGTTGTCAGACATCATCTGACACTGGATGGTGCAGACTTACTCCTATACATTTCAGTGTCATTTGTGTCTTAACATTCAGCTCACACTCACTGGTTAATGTTGATGAGAGAAATTTTGGTTTTGCATTTTTATTAAATGCACGTAGTGTGAATGACCAAGGGCAATGCTATAAGGTTAAAGTTTTTAAATCATTTTGGTACAACAATTTCCAGAAATCTTAATTTGGACATTCATTCCCATAATCCCAAGGCCAGGACTGCACCGCTATTCTTAAAAGCTTCCACAATGCTAATTTATACCAACTCTCTGTGATATGGCCCAAGAATTACTTCTAGTAATATTAGTAGTGAACATTTGAAATGTGAATATAGCCTCCATTCTGTTATTTTGACAAAGGGGTAATCTTTTTTAAGATGAGTAAGTCAATGTCTTTTCAAAATAAGATATATAAAAAATAACACTGAAGAATATTGATTATATTCCATGTTCATTAACCAATACTGTCAACAGTTATTCCTAAGTTTGATGTGGAGGTGCTGGTGTTGGACGGAGCTGGACAAAGTTGATTATAATCCAATGGGTGTATATGAATATACAAGCTTTCAGAGAGCTGCTCCTTTGTCAGGTAAATAGCTCGTGGGACAGGATACAGAGGATCACTAGCTAGCAATCTGATGAGGGAGCTGCTCACCAAATGTTTGTACGTTCAGATAAACCAATTGGACTATTCTGAAGCTTGTAAGTGTTCTTTTATAGATATTATTACAGGAAGCATATTTCACAGCAATTGGATGTAACTTTAAGATAGATTGGGTGAGGCAGACAAACACCTGTTGGAAAGGTAGTGAACTTTCAAACTGTATCCCGGGTAGATTCCAACAGCGATATGGCCTGGACGCAACAATGGGACAAACAATATTGGATTTTGTCATGAGCAATCACCTAGATTTAATTAATAACATAATTGTGCAGGAACATTTAACAAAAAGTGATAATAACATGATCAAATTCAATGCTGTTCAAGTTAAAAGCGTGAATCAGCTACTAGAGTACTAAATTTAGGTAAGACACAATCACCTGATGAAGGAACGTCGCTCCGAAAGCTAGTGTGCTTCCACTTAAACCTGTTGGACTGTAACCTGGTGTTGTGTGTTTTTTTTAAACTAAATTTAGATAAGGTTGACTTTAACAAAATGACACAGAAATGTCCACAGGCAAAATCTGTGGATGGATAAAACAACTGAAGAATAGTGGAGAGTGTTTCAAGAAAAAAATTAACACAATACAAACCCGAGAGGAAAAAGCTCCACTTCACAGAAAAAAAAAGTCATAGACAAGAAAAGAGATAAGGGACAGCATAAAACTAAAACGGGCTTAGAAAACAGCAAAAAAGTACAGATCCTGCTGAATAGGAAAGGTAAAGGACCACAACACAGATTATAAGAGTTACTACAAGGGATTATGAAAGGAAACTTGCAAGGAACGTCAAAATTAATAATAAGAAATGTTATTGTTACATAAAGGGAAGGTGCGTGGTAAGGAGCAATGATTGAAAGTGAAGATATTATTAATGACTATGGGGAAATGGCAGACACATGTCAGAATGACTTTGCCTCAGTATTTACAGCAGAGGAGGAGGATGGTTTGTTCGAGTCTCAAAGAAATTAATAATAGAACAGGACAGGAGCCAATTAAAATAATGTAAGTAAAATATCAATAATAAGGACATTAATAGACTTAGGAGTCACACATGCCCAGCACCTGACAGTATCCATCCACGGGTGTTAAAGGAAGTAAGACAGAACTAACTATAATCTTTCAGAGTTCAGGATTTGCACATTCCGTTTTTTAACAAAGTTGAAAGAGGGAATTACAGACCAGTGAACATAATATCTGTGGTGAGGAAAGTGTTGGAGTCAGTACTAAGGATGGGGTAACATAACACCTTGAAAATGTTCAGTTACTCAGGGACAACCAGGGAACTCATGACAGGTAGGTCACGCCTGACAAACCTCATTGACTTTTTCAAGAGGTGACTAAGGTAGTGGAGAGCAGAATATCTGTAGGTGTGTTTATATGGACTTCCATAAGGCATTTAGTAAAGTCGCACACAAGAGATTGTTAACTAAGGTAGAAGCTCCTGGAGTTGAGGACAAATTACAGACATGGCTGGAATTGGTGCAGTAGCAGGGGATAGTAAGTAGGGATAATGTGTAGGTGCTCAAATGACCAGTGGTGTCTCACAAGAATTGGTGTTAGGGCCTTAATTATTCATGTTATTTACTAATGATTTGGATCATGGCATAGAAAGTCACTATCCAAATTTACAGACGACACGAAGTTAGATGGCATTGTAGACAGGGTAGCTATTGGCATAAAATTACAAAGGGTTATTACTAGACTCAGCGAATAGACAAAACTGTGGCAACTGGATTTCAACATAAGCAAATGTGAGGTTATTAAGTTTGGACTGATAAAGAATGGATGAGGGTACTTTCGAGATCATATAAAGTTAAATATAGTGTATGCCTAAAGAGACTTAGAAGAATGAGTGATCATTAAATGTCATGAATAGGGTTAAAAAAAAATCAAGAAAGCCAATGGAATGCTAGCTTTACATCTGAAGGGCAGGGCTACAGGTGTCATGATCCCATTGTACAAAACCCTGGTTAGTCCCCACTTGCTCACCTTAGGAAGTGGGGGGAGTCCAGAACTGGAGGGCAGAGGTTTAAGGTGAGAGGGGAAAGATCTAAAAGTTACCTAAGGGGCAACATTTTCACACAGAGGGTGGTGCGTGCATGGAATGAGCTGCCAGAGGAAGTGGTGGAGGCTGGTACAATAACAGCATTTAAAAGGCACCTGGATGGGAATATAATTAGGAAGGATTTAGAGGAATATGGGCCAAATGCTGGCAAATGGGACTAGATTAGGTTAGGATACCTGGTCGGCATGGACGAGTCAGATTAAAGGGCCTGTTTCTGTGCTGTACATCTCTGTGACTCTATGACTAAGGATAGAGTGGCCTTGGAGGGAGTACAATGTACAATTACAAAAATGATACCGAATCTCAGGGTAGATTATGAGGAGAGATTACACAAATTAGACCTGTTTTCATTAGAATTTAAAAGGTTAAGGGGTAATCTGGTCAAAGATTTCAAGATATTAACAGGAAAAGGTAGGGTAGGTAAAGATAAACTATTTCCACTAGTTGGAGATTTTAGAACTAGAGGACATAGTCAAAAAAGTTAAGCCAGACTGTTCAGGGAAAGATATTAGGAAGCACATTGACACACAAAGGATAGGAGATGCTTGGAACTCTCTTTCACAAATGTCTGTGGTGCTGGACCAGTTGATAATTTTAAACCTGAGTTAGATACATTTTTGTAAGGACAAAAAGGGACATGGGTGAAAGGATGTGGAGTTAGGCCACAGAGTAGCCTTGATCTCAGTGAATGTTAGAACAGGCTCAAGGGGCTGAATAGCCTCCTCCTGTTCCTATGTTCAATAGTAATGTTTTAGCAAATAAACAGCCCGTCTTGTGACAATGGACATTATGGTCATATGTGACACCAATATAATCAATTGCAAACCCATTTGTTTCAGCATTCCTCAGCTTGACTATTTTTCACTTAACGAATATTGAACAGGTCTAAATGGACTGATGCAATGGCAAATATTAAACCACAACTTTTGGGAAATAAATTGTTGCCCTAAATAAGTGATGAATGCTCCTGCTATTATTAAATGCATTTGTGTTAAAGAGCAGAATTTGGCTAAATATTGGTGTACATAATAATATGCTTTGATACTCAATTAAAATCCTGTAATAAATTAACCACTCTGATCTAATTGATATTGTGAAATAAAGGTCCAGCAACAACTGTCATAATCAATCACAACAACTTGTATTTATACAGTGTCATTAACATGGCAAAAACAATCTAGCTTCACACATATTTTAATGAGCTTTTGGTTTACAGAGTATTCTGATTTACCACACATCACTGATAGGAAAGTGCCCTTTAATTTCCTGGGGACTCAGAAGTTGATGATGAAAATAACCAAACACCTACCCCAGTATGATGACTAAGTACAGCAACATCAAGACTGGCCAATTCCACTCTGTCTTCAGGGATACAGACAACCATTTCAGTTTAAAAGACTGAATTCTGAGTAGTCATTCTACCAAACACTTCTCCACTGGTTTAGAAATAAATTTGAAAACTGGGTTTTGAAATGTAATCATCAAAATAAACACTCACAGAGGCACATAATTTGTAAATTCATCCTGCATCTGATTCTGTCTCTGTAGCACATTCAGAACAGCACATAGACAACATTATACTTCAGCGCCAATTGGTTTAATTCATGAAACATATTAAACAGTCCTATAGAATATTCTTACCCAGTGTCAAGAATCGAGTTGAGAACTATCTGATCTTTATATGATCTATTAAATCTATCTACATAATCCCTCGTGTAAAATTAAAAGCAACAATATTGGCAATTTAGTCATGAACTGTGGACAAATTAATTCATCTTGGTTCATTTCAGTCTGACTGCCTGATCTGTTACATCTCTACTTTATAGAAGAGAGTAACTTTAACACAATTCAGTGACGTTTGGCAAAATAGGACTATCGTATTTCTGGACCCACTTAGGGAACTCTAAATGTTCATGTTAATAAGACAAACATTTAATAATGTATGAGCCATAGTTTTAATGCCTGTAAATTTATTCCATAAGAGCAGTATTACAAACTATGCAAAAGATGTTTCATTATTTTATTGCAGTTGAATGTTCTGGTTTTATAAAGATAATATTTTACCTCAATTCCATTCACTCACACAGTTAAAATTAGATCTTTTATGTCAGTAACCTTGAAGTTTTCCCGTTACGTATATTTTGTCAATAAATTATTTCATGGACAATATCTTTTACCCATCCCTAATTGTCCCAGAACTTAATGGCTTCATGTATCATTTCAGAGGACAGTTAAGAGTCAACCACACTGATGGGGTGCTAAGGACAGCAGGTTTCCTTCTTGAAAGGGATTAGTGAAGCAGATGGGATTTTATGACAATTGATGACATGTTCAGCATTATTCACACTAGCTTTCCATCCCAATTACTGTCCCCCTAATTAAAGCAGAGCAGCTGCTATGGTGGGGATTCAAATCGCTGATGCAGAGCTTGGGAACTCCACATCCTGCTGGGCTCAGTCTCCAGTTCAACAATGTTAGGGCCTGAGGTACCCTCTCCCATGTCCTTATCCCACCCCCACCCCCACCCCCCCCCTCCCCCCACCACACACACACACACACACACACACACACGCACACAGACACAGACACACAGACACACAGACACACACACCAGGCCTTGTTACCACATGGTCTGCTATTACACACTACCCATTGTTATTAGTCCCCATTAGCAGCTATTCATTCTCCCAAACTGAATGTTATCCTCTCCTCTATCTCTTGGGACTCCATCCCTACCTCCATCCCTACCTATCGCTTACTCCTTACCCCCTCCCAGCCTATCTTCTGCAAAAAAACAACCTTTTCACAGCTCCCATCAGTTCTGAGGACGAGTCACCACATCTGAAACATGAACTGATTTCTCTCCACAGGTGCTGCTAGACCTGCTGAGCTTTTCCAGCAATTTTTGATTTAGTGCCTGATGGGAGCCATTTGCCAGGATTACTAGCCCAATAGCCTTACAACTACTGACTCTCCCAACTGCAGACAATCCTTAAATGGCATTTGTCCATTTTGACACTACTTACACTTGTTGATATTTTGTAATCAACCTGCTCAGGGACATTGCAAAACATCTCTGAAGTAGAAGGGTCAGCCAGATCAGAGGTACGAACACTACCACTGAACTTCAAAAACCCTTCAGTAACACTTTATAAAACAGCTAAAAGAACTGACCTCAGGGGACAGGGAGAAGAATTGATTCAGAAACAATACCAGAAGGATGTGTTTAAATAGAGCATAAAGACTAAGATGGTTCTGTTCGCTGAGCTGGGAGTTTGTGTTGCAAACGTTTCGTCCCCTGTCTCGGTGACATTCTCCGTGCTTCACAGGAGGCTCTTGTGCAGCTTCCTCCGGCATTTATACTGGTTTGAATCTGCCGCTTCCGGTTGTCAGTTCTTGCTGTCCACTGCAGTGGCCGGTATATAGGGTCCAGGTCGATGTGTTTGTTGTTAGAATCTGTGGATGAGTGCCATGCCTCTAGGAATTCCCTGGCTGTTCTCTGTTGGCTTGTCCTATAATAGTAGTGTTGTCCCAGTCGAATTCATGTTGCTTGTCATCTGCGTGTGTGGCTACTAAGGATAGCTGGTCGTGTCGTTTCGTGGCTAGTTGGTGTTCATGAATGCGGATCGTTAGCTGTCTTCCTGTTTGTCCTATGTAGTGTTTTGTGCAGCCTTTGCATGGGATTTTGTACACTACATTGGTTTTGCACATGCTGGGTATCGAGTCCTTCGTCCTGGTGAGTTGTTGCCTGAAAGTGGCTGTTGATTTGTGTGCTGTTATGAGTCCTAGTGGTCGCAGCAGTCTGGCTGTCAGTTCGGAAATGCTCCTGATGTATGGTAGTGTGGCTAGTTCTTTGGGTTGTGGCATGTCCTCGTTCCGTTGTCTTTCCCCTAGGCATCTGTTGATAAAATTGCGCGGGTATCCGTTTTTTGGTGAATACCTTGTATAGGTGTTCTTCTTCCTCTTTTTGCAGTTCTAGTGTACTGCAGTGTGTTGTGGCTCTTTTGAATAGTGTCCTGATGCAATACCCGCACAATTTCATCAACAGATGCCTAAGAGAAAGACAACAGAACGAGGACATGCCGCAACCCAAAGGACTAGCCACACTACCATACATCAGGAGCATTTCCGAACTGACAGCCAGACTACTGCGACCACTAGGACTCATAACGGCACACAAACCAACAGCCACTCTCAGACAACAACTCACCAGGACAAAGGACCCGATGCCCAGCATGAGCAAAACCAATGTAGTGTACAAAATCCCATGCAAGGACTGCACAAAACACTACATAGGACAAACAGGAAGACAGCTAACAATCCACATCCATGAACACCAACTAGCCACGAAATGACACGACCAGCTATCCTTAGTAGCCACACATGCAGATGACAAGCAACGTGAATTCAACTGGGACAACACTACTATTATAGGACAAGGAGAAAGTGAGGTCTGCAGATGCTGGAGATCAGAGCTGAAAATGTGTTGAAGGGAATGATGAAGGGCCTATGCCCGAAACGTCGAATTTCCTGTTCCTTGGATGCTGCCTGACCTGCTGCGCTTTTCCAGCAACACATTTTCAGCTATTACAGGACAAGCCAAACAGAGAACAGCCAGGGAATTCCTAGAGGCATGGCACTCAACCACAGATTCAATCAATAAGCACATCGACCTGGACCCAATATACCGGCCACTGCAGCGAACAGCTGGAACTGACAACCGGAAGCGGCAGAGACAAACCACTATAAATGCTGGAGGAAACATCACAGAAGCGCTTCACAGGAGGCTCCCAAGCACTGAGGATGTCACCTAGACAGGGGACGAAACGTCTGCAACACAAATTCCCAGCTCGGCGAACAGAACCACAACAACGAGCACCCGAGCTACAAATCTTCTCCCAAACTTTGAATATGGACTGACAATTGAACATTGACTTTATGGTTCTTTCAACATGTGACAAACTCTGCCATCTCTTTAAAACCTGTTGGCAGAATTTTAATATGATTTTATACCTTGTTATTAAAGTCTAACATTTATTCTGCATGAAGGTCATCCACAAGAGGATACTGGCTAGGATGGAAAATCTCTGTTATGCAGAGAGACTGGATAAGCTGGGGTTTGTTTTACTTGGAGCAGAGGAGGCTGAGGGAGTGATCTGATTGAGGAAAACAAAATTATAAGAGGCATAGACAGGGTAGATCATGAGAATCTCTTTCCCAAAGCAGATATGTCGCAGAGCAGTTTAAGGTAAGGGGGAAGGGGTTAAGAGGATCTGAGAAGCAGATCTTTACCCAGAGGGTGGTAGGTATATGGACCATACTGTCTGAGAGGATGGTGGAGGCAAGAACTCTTGTAATATTGAAGCAGCATCTGGATGGGCTCTTCAAATACCGGGGGATAGCCGGCTGTGGACCAAGTGTAGTTAAATGGGGGAATTGTAATTTGGCGTATGTTGGTAGACATAGACATGGTGGGCTGAAGGGCCTGTTTCTATGCTGTATGACTCCACTGTGACAATACTATGGCTTTAACAGGCTTATTTTGTCCTGTTTTCTTTCAGATGAAAGATTGAAATAGAGGCGCCGAGTGGTTGCTCAAAATCAATATGATAAGCAGCTTGTGAAGCCTCGTAAGCATTTTTTTCAGGATGCAACAATAGAAGCAGCCTGAACGGGTGAGGTCAAGCTCCCACAGAACCATGAATTTTAGTTTTAGCTTTCTGTGGGTGCTGGGGTCTCGAAACTGTGGAAGCTGTTATTCCTCTCCGTGATACAGCTAAAAGCTGGGGTTCCCTTCCTGCTGTGAGAATTGCACGTGAGACAATCTATTTGGCTGAATCTGCCTTTGCCACGGGTGTGATTATGGGATGTTACTATATTGGAACAGTTAAGTAATAGTGGTTAATTTATACATTATTATGTTAAGTACTTCAATAGAGTTACAGTTAAGCCAATTCTTTTCTTTACTTTTTAGTTCGTCTGTGTTTTTAAAAATAGTGTAAAAAATAAAGTGCATTTGGCTTAAAGTCAAGTCGTTTGACCAATTGAATTACATCTGGAATGCAAACTCCTTGTGGGCGGCACGGTGGCATAGTGGGCGGCACGGTGGCACAGTGGTTAGCACTGCTGCCTCACAGCGCCTGTAGACCCAGGTTCAATTCCCGACTCAGGCGACTGACTGTGTGGAGTTTGCACGTTCTCCCGTGTCTGCGTGGGTTTCCTCCGGGTGCTCCGGTTTCCTCCCACAGTCCAAAGATGTGCGGGTCAGGTGAATTGGCCAAGCTAAATTGCCCGTAGTGTTAGGTGAGGGGTAAATGTAGGGGTAAGGGTGGGTTGCGCTTCGGCGGGTCGGTGTGGACTTGTTGGGCCGAAGGGCCTGTTTCCACACTGTAAGTCTAATCTAAGTCTAATCTAATCTTACACTTAACTTTAAAATAATAAAAAGTTAAGGTCTAGACTACCTTCTGAATATATTATGAAGGGATTTGGTCTGATCCATAATACTCAGAATAGAGTGTTTGCAGCGTTCTACCTGAACTTGAAGGGTATATTGGCAGAAACCATGCAGAAGAATATGAATATTGTTTCTACAGCATTTATTGACCGATTTCTTCTAGAATTAAAGTGATTAACTAAAGAAGTAAAACCTTGTAAAGAGTCCTACAGTCATAAAGATAGACAGCACAGAAACAGACCCTTCAGTCTAACTTGTCCATGCTGACTAAATATCAATGAACATAGAACATTACGGTGCAGTACAGGCCCTTCAGCCCTTGATGTTGCGCCAACTTGTCATACCAATCTGAAGCCCATCTAACCTACACTATTCCATTCTCGTCCATATGTCTATCCAATGACCACTTAAATGCCCTTAACGTTGATGAGTCTACTACTGTTGTAGGCAGTGTATTCCACGCCCCTACTACACTCTGAGTAAAGAAACTACCTCTGACATCTGTCCTATATCTATTACCCCTCAATTTAAGGCTATCTCCCCTTGTGCTAGCCATCACCATCTGATGAAAAAGGTTCTCACTGTCCACCCTGTCTAACCCTCTGATTATCTTATATGTCTCAATTAAGTCACCTAGGGAGAAAAAGTGAGGTCTGCAGATGCTGGAGATCAGAGCTGAAAACGTGTTGCTGGAAAAGCGCAGCAGGTCAGGCAGCATCCAAGGAACAGGAAATTCGACATTTCAGGCATAAGCCCTCTAATTCCTGATGAAGGGCTTATGCCCGAAACGTCGAATTTCCTGTTCCTTGGATACTGCCTGACCTGCTGCGCTTTTCCAGCAACACATTTTCAGCTCAATTAAGTCACCTATCAACCTTCTTCTCTCTAACGAAAACAGCCTCAAGTCCCTCAGCCTTTCCTTGTAGGTCATTTCATCTACACCAGGCAACATCCTCGTAAATCTCCTCTGCACCCTTTCCAAAGCTCCCACATCCTTCCTATAATGTAGTGACCAGAATTGTACACAATACTCCAATTGCAGCCACACCAGAGTTTTGTACAGCTGCAGCATGATCTCGTGGTTCCAAAACTCAATCCCTCCACCAATAAAAGTTAACACACCGTATACCTTCTTAACAACCAAATCAACCGTGTGGCAACTTTGAGGGATCTATGTACCTGGACACCAAGGTCTCTCTAGGTAAAAACAAGGACTGCAGATGCTGGAAACCAGACTCTAGATTAGAGTGGTGCTGGAAAAACACAGCAGGTCAGGCAGCATCCGAGGAGCAGGAAAATCGACGTTTCAGGCAAAAGCCCTTCGTCAGGAATATCCATCAGGAATAATCAGGATCTAAAACAAATCCTGTGGTACCCCACTATGAACAGAGCTCCAGGATGAACATTTCCCATCAACTACCACCTTTTGTCCTCTTTCAGCTCGCCAATTTCTGACCCAAACCATTAATTCACTCTCAATCCCATGCCTCCATATTGTGTGCAATAGCCTACCGTGGGGAAACTTATCAAATGCCTTACTGAAATCCATATACACCACATCAACCATTTTACCCTCATCCACCCATTTGATCACCTTCTCAAAGAACTCAATAGGGTTTGTGAGGCACGACCTACCCTTCAAAAAACCATGTTGACTATCCCTAATCAACTTATTCCAAATAAATCTAGTCCCACCTGCCAGCACCCAGCCCATATCCCTCCAAACCCTTCCTATTCATATACCCATCCAGATGCCTTTTAAATGTTGTCATTGTACCAGCTTCCACCACTTTCTCTGGCACCTCATTCCATACACGTACCACCCTTTGCATGAAAAAGTTGCCCCTTAGGTCCCTTTAATATCTTTCCCCTCTCACCCTAAATCTATGTCCTCTAATTCTGGATTCCCCACCCCAGGGAAAAGTCCTTGTCTATTTATCCTATCCACGCCCCTCATGACTTTACAAACTTATGAGGTCACCCCTCAGCCTCTGATGCTCCAGGGAAAACAGCCCCAGCCTATTCAGCCTCTCTCTATAGTTCAAACCCTCCAACCCTTGCAACAGCCTTGTCAATATTTTCTGAATTCTTTCATACTTCACAACATCCTCCCAATAGCAGGTTGACCAGAATTAAATGCAGTATTCTAATAGCCTAACTAATATCCTGTACAGTCACAACATGACCTCCTAACTCCTATACTCAATGCTCTGGCCGATAAAAGAAAGCATACCATGCTTTTTCTTCATTATCTTATCCTCGGCTAGATTTAGGATGCATAGGATGGGGAAAGAAACTGCAGGGGATGGGCACAATTGAAATGTGGAGCTTATTCAAGGACGACTACTGCGGGTCCTTGGTAAGTATGTACCGATCAGGCAAGGAAGATGTTGTCGAGCCATGGTTTACTAAGGAAGTTTAATTTCTCTTCAAGAGGAAGAAGGCGGCTTATGTTAGGATGAGTTGTGAAGGCTCAGTTTGGGCACTTGTGAGTTACAGGTTAGCCAGGAAAGACCGAAAGAGAGAGCTAAGAAGAGCCAGGAGGGGACATGAGAAGCCGTTGGTGAATAGGATCAAGGAAAACCCGAAAGCCTTCTCTAGGTATATCAGGAATAAAAGGTTGACGAGAGTAAGATTAGGGCCAATCAAGCATAGTAGTGGCAAGTTTGTGTGTGGAGTCAGGGGAGATACGGGAAGTGTTAAATGCATACTTTTTGTCAGTATTCACACTAGAAAAAGACAATAAGGTTGAGGAGAATACTGAGAAACAGACTAGATGGGATTGAGGTGCATAAAGAGAAGATGTTAGCAATTCTGCAAAGTACAAAAATAGGTAAGTCCCTTGGGCCTGATGGGATTTATCCTGGGATTTTCTGGGAAGCCAGGGAGGAGATTGCCGAGCCTTTGGCTTTGATCTTTATGCGTCATTGTCTACAGGAGTAGTGCCAGAAGACTGGGGGATAGTAAATGTTGTTCCTTTGTTCAAGAAGGGGAGTAGAGACAACCCTGGTAATTATAGACCATTGAGCCTTACCTTGGTTGTGGGTAAAGTGTTGGAAAGGGTTATAAAAGAAAGGATTTATAATCATCTGGAAAGGAATGCGCTGATTAGGGATAGTTAACATGGTTTTGTTGAGGGCAGGTTGTGCCTCAATAATCTTATTGAGTTCTTTGAGAAGGTGAACAAAAAGGTGAATGAGGGTAAAGTGGTTGATGTGGTGTATATGGATTTCAGTAAGGGGTTTGATAAGGTTCCCCATGATATGCTATTAAACAAAATATGGAGGCATGGGATTGAGGGTGATTTAGCAGTTTGGATCAGTAATTGGCTAGCTGAAAGAAGGCAGAGGGTGGTGGTTGATGGGAAATATTCATCCTGGTGTTCAGTTACTAGTGGGGTACCACAGGGATCTGTTTTGGTCCAATGTTGTTTGTCATTTTTATAAATGACCTGGATGAGGGCATAGAAGGATGGGTTAGTAAATTTGCAGACGACACTAAGGTCGATGGAGTTGTGGATAGTGCCGGAGGATGTTGCAGGTTACAGAGGGACATAGATAAGCTGCAGAGCTGGGCTGAGAGGTGGCAAATGGAGATTAATGTGGAAAAGTGTGAGGTGATTCACTTTGGTCGGAGTAACCGGAATGCAGAGTACTGGGCTAATGGTAAGATTCTTGGTAGTGTAGATGAGCAGAGAGATCTCAGTGTCCAGGTACATACATCCCTCAAAGTTGCCACCCAGGTTGACCTGGTTGTTAAGAAGTCACAAGGTGTGTTAGCTTTTATTAGTAGAGGGATTGAGTTTTAAAACCATGACATCACGCTGCAGCTGTACAAAACTCTGGTGCGGCCGCACTTGGAGTATTGTGTACAGTTCTGGTCACAGCATTATAGGAAGGAGGTGGAAGCTTTGGAAAGGTTTCAGAGGAGATTTACTAGGATGTTGCCTGGTATGGAGGGAAGGTCTTACAAGGAAAGGCTGAGGGACTTGAGGCTATTTTTGTTAGAGAGAAGAAGGTTGAGAAGTGACTTAATAGAGACATATAAGATAATCAAGAGGGTTAGATAGGGAGGACAGTGGGAACCTTTTTCATCAGATGGTGATGGCTAGCATGAGGGGAGATAGCTTTAAATTGAGGGGTGATAGATCTAGGTCAGATGTCAGAGGTGGTTTCTTTACGCAGAGAGAAGTAGGGGCATGGAACGCACTGCCTACAGCTGTAGTAGACTCGCCAACGTTAAGGGCATTTAAATGGTCATTGGATAGGTATATGGACGAGAATGGAATAGTGTAGGATAGATGGGCTTCAGATTGATTCCATAGGTCGGTGAAAAATCAAGAGCCAAAGGGCCTGTACTGCACTGGAATGGTCTATGTTCTATGTTCTTCCTGTGACTCCACTTTCAAGGAACTATGAACCTGCACTCCACGGTCTCTTTGTTCAGCAACACTCCCCAGGACCTTACCATTAAGTGTATAAGTCCTGCTAAGATTCGCCTTTCCAAAATGCAGCACCTCACATTTATCTAAATTAAACTCCAGCTGCCATTTCTCAGCCCATTGGCCCATCTGATCAAAATCCCATTGTACCCTGAGGCAACCTTCTTTGCTATCTATTATACCACCTATGTTAGAGTCATATGCAAACTTACCAACCATACTCTGATGTTCACATCATTTATATAATTTGAGAGAAACATTTTCATATGAATCGTTAAGGTGTGGAATGCACTCCCTGGGAGTGTGTGTGTGTGGCTAGTTCAACTGACACATTCAAGAGTAAGTTAGTCTGTTATTTGAAAAGGGACAATGTACAGCGTTATGGGGAAAAGGCAGGCGATGGCATGAAATGAGCTGTTCATCTGAAGGGACAGCACAGACATAATGGACTGAACGGCCTCCTTCTGCATTGTAACAATTCTATTATTCTTCAAATGGCTATTTCTCCAAAATTATGAAATTAGGACAACCCAACATAAATTCTAAACTTAAACCTTTTGAGAATAAGGTGGGTTCCATATTCTCAAAATATGGGGGACAGAAATTTAAGGTGTCTGGGATATAGATGTTGATAAGGATCAAGAAGGCAGCAGGAATAAATGGCTGTCAACTGAGAAAAGTGTATCTGAATGGAACTAGTTATGGGATAATGTGATTAGCTGGAGTTAGGGCTGGGCACATTGTGGAAGGCTCATCAAGGCTGTGCGGTCTTAGAAGTTGCCGGATAATGGTATTACAAAGGTGAGCCATGTCAGGGGAAGTAAAGGAAGTTCTTTAAAGTCAACACTTAAGGATCTTCTCAAAGGTAAAAGGAAGAAAAGTAATGTTCTTCAGAATACTTGTAGTGTCACCACAAAATGGAGCAGTGAAAATAATTCCTATTATTTAATAAGTGTGAACAGGAGGGGAATTAATTTAAACAAAACAGTAGAACTGTAGATGCTGGAAATCAGAAATTAAAATAGGAATTGCTGGAAAAGCTCAGCAGGTCTGGCAGCATCTGTGGAGAGAAATTAGAGTTAACGTTTTGGCTCCAGTGACCCTTCCTCAGAACTCAGTTCTTCAGAAATAATTTGTCCAATAAGATACACTGAGCATGCGCAGGGAAGAATGTTTCATTAACAGGTGACTTTAACTAACAAGATATACACTGGGACGATCCGAATAGTTTGGAAGTCAAGTAGATTAATCCAATTTATGATGACACCAACTATGTGTTAATATTAACAACCATTGAGTGATTGTATCTGATATGATCCCAAATCCAGACACGCAGAGGTCAAGGTCAAAGGTCAAGCAGTTTAAAAACTAAAACCATGTCAGTTATTGTTTGCAAGTGTAACTAAACTTGAAAGAAATGACTGGGGTAAGTTTATTTAACAGTATCTCAGCCCAAGACAAGTGGAGTGTTTTATATAAATATCTAATACTGAGCATTGTATAAATAAGATTGTACAAAAACAGGAATTGACCCTTCACTGGACTGGAAATGTTAGCTCTGCCTTCTTTCCATAGAAGTTACCAGATCTGCTGAGTTTATCCAGAAATTTCTGCTTTTGTTTCAGATTTCCAGCTTGCACTATCTTGTTCATTGAGATTGGATACCCAGGGTCCATGAGTATATATCACCTTACCCCTACCAGACCGTCGGGTTCCTCTCTCATTGGACTATAACCTGGTGTTGTGTGATTGTTAACTTTTTCTCATTACAGAGGGATGACTGGGGATACTTTAATCTCAGGGTCACCACACCTCAGGTCACATGAAACAAATTTGGCCTTGATTGAATCACTAGATTATTCAGAAGCTAAATGAATGGCGTTGACAAATTCTGAAGCAGGGGCAACGGTCAAAGTGTGTTTTTGTGACTGGAAGCCTGTGAAATTGGAACAAACCCAATATAAATTCCAGATTTGAATCTTTTGAGAACAAGATGGGAGCATTCACATGTAGGAGATGGGGCCACAGCTGGAGTATTGTGTGCAATGCTGTTCACTAAGCTTTTGGAAGGATGTGGTTCCATAAGAGAGGATGCAGAGGAGATTCACCAGAATGTTACCTGGGTCACAGCATTTCAGTCATGGGGAGAGACTAGACTGGGATTGCTTTCCCTTCGAATAGGGAAGGATAAGGGGATTTGGGTGAGGTATATAAAGATCTGAAATGCACAGATGTAATAGACAAAGAGAATGTTTTCCCCTTAGTAGAGAGTTTAATAAACAGGGGACACTGTTTTAAGGTAAGGAGCAGGTTTAAAGGGAATTTGAGGATTTTGTTATCCCCCACAGGGTGATGGGTATCTGGAACACACTGCCTAAAAGGGGGTGGGGAGGGGGTAGAGGCAGGAACTGTCAACAACTATTCAGATGATCATTGAAACACAGCAGAATACAAGACTACAGGTGCAATGCCGGAAATGGGATTAGAATAGATAAATGTTTGATGACAAGTGCAAGACACAATGGGCTGAAGGGCCTTTTTCCATGCTGTAAAAACTCTAACACTCTCTGTGAGTCTATGAAGGATGAAATAGTTCTTTGGGTTGAAATTAGAAAGGTGTTGAGATATGTGAATGCTGGTCAGAGGGTTCAGAGGTGCATGGACACAGCCGCAGATACAAACAATAGGAGAAAGAAAATTCTTTTCACATTTCCAAAGAGACAGAAACGAGGTAAGATTCATAATTAATGCAAAGGAACTGAAACTAAAGGTGAGCAAAACATACCCAATATTCTGCGCGAATGCTTCCTCAAAGATTTCCACAAGAAATGAAATTGATAACATGCCTTGTCTAAATAATAAATCACCATAAACAGGATGACTGCCTTTGTCATAAAGAGGTGGAAGTTTCTACAAAGACCAAATCACCATGGACGCTCCCACCCCAGTAACGACCTCCTACAACCTCTTCAGTCAGGGAGCAGATACAGAAGCATGAACACATGCACCGACAGGTTCAGGAACAGCTCTTTCCCCACTGTTATTAGATTGATGAAGGGACCTGAAAATGTGTTGCTGGAAAAGCGCAGCAGGTCAGGCAGCATCCAAGGACCAGGAGAATCGACGTTTCGGGCATAAGCCCTTCTTCAGGGCTCATGCCCAAAACATTGATTCTCCTGCTCCTTGGATGCTGCCTGACCTGCTGCGCTTTTCCAGCAACACATTTTCAGCTTTGATCTCCAGCATCTGCAGTCCTCACTTTCTCCTTGATGAATGGACCTCTCTAACTTCAAATAATGTTGAAGTTGTTTTGCACACCTCCTCTGCAATGTTATCTGGATGAATCTTTAAAGACCATCAGATCTTTATATATCTCATCCAAATCCCCTTACCCTTCTCTGTTCTAAGAGAAAGCAATCCCAGTCTAGTTTCCCTCCGTAACTGAAATACTGTGACCCAGACAACACTCTGGTGAACCTCCTCTGCATCTCATGCAACCACATCCTTCTGATAGTGTAGTGACCTGAACTACATACAGTACTCCAGCTGTGACCCCATCACCTAACCCTGCAGCCTCACTCTGTCTGAGCACCCTAAGATCTGTGTCTTCGTTTGCTATGATTTGCCTGTTCTGCTCTCAATACAAAGTTTTTCACGGTACTTGGGCACACGCGACTGCAATAAATTAAATCAAAGCAAAATCCAAAAATGAATAAGTCTTCAGGAAAATAAGTACTAAGAGGAACTGTGATAGTATACTTTGTTTCAAATAGGCACAAAGCTGATGTTGATAAAAGTCTGATTTAATTCCGAATAACATAATGCCATGGATTATCATGAGTTAACCTTAGGATTTATTTAGATTCATGAACACTAGCCAACATGGATTCCGAAGGGAAGATCCAGTCTGACTGAACACATAGGCCTTTTCAAAGAAGTGACCTTTAAGTGGACGCTAGAAAAGCTTTCAACATAGTGCACCCAGATTTTCAAAATATATTTATTCAGTGGAATGTTGCAGGGGTCAATATTCAGCCATTTGTAGCTGACACCCATCACCGAATTTTAAAACTAAGTAAAAATTGCTCACAATTCCAGGTTTTTTCACTTTGAAGAGAAGGCTGATTCTGAAATGATGAAGCATGAAATATTCTCAAACAAGAGATGACAGATGTAATGTGTGAGGAAGAGGTGACAGATGTAATGTGTGAGGAAGAGGAGACAGATATAGTGTGTGAGGAAAAGGTGACAGATGTAGTGTGTGAGGAAGAGGTGACAGATGTAGTGTGTGAGGAAGAGGTGACAGATGTTGTGTGTGAGGAAGAGGTGATAGATATAGTGTGGGAGGAAGAGGTGATAGATATAGTGTGGGAGGAGGAAGTTTTAAAATGGAGATAAGGAGAAACTGCTTCTCTCAGAGGGTTGTGAATCTGTGGAACTCACTGCAGCGGAGGGATCAATCAACAGCTTCAAGGAAGAAATCGACATGTTTCTGATGAGGAGCAGGACAGTGGCGAGCTGGCAGGAAAGTGAATTCAAGACCAGAATGAGATCAGGCATGATCACATTAAATGGCGGAGTAGGCCCAATGGGCTGAATTGCCAACTCCTGCTCCTAATTCCTGTGTTCCAAAATAAATTAGCTAGATTATGTAGGTGGTCAAAACAATGGCGGATAGAATTCAAGGCTGATCTAGTTGTGCACGTTGGGAGAGAGCTGCAGCACCCATTCTCGAAAGATTGTGCACAAATAGCTGATGACGCGATGAAAGAGAATGAAAACTTAGTCAATTCAATGGGAGTGATGTTGTGATATCCTAACAATGGAAACAGGGCTGTGATACCTCAGAGATAATGAGATGTCTAGAACTGTCAACCTTCAGGCCCTGATGGGGCTATGCAATGACACTATTGAGGGGTTGATCAGTGCATTTCATTGGACACACAAAGCCCACATGGAAACAAAACGTTCTCCAACATATCCAATGGCTGAATTAACAGAACAAGTTGAACGCTGGTCTTTGCACCCCTATTGGGAAAATGTAAGTCAGAGAAAGTCATCCCAATGTACATTACATTCTGGCCAGGCCACACCTTCACTTCAGGATCCAGTTTTGGTCAGTAGGACACAGAATACTTGCAAGCACTAGATCTATTCCCAAGATCTATCTCTGGTATCAACGATGTGAGAAATAAAGAATGTCTGAAAAATGCATAAATGTTTACGCACTGAAAGGAGGTCATAGAGTCATAGAAATAAAAGCACAGAAAAGGACCTTTCGGTCCAACTCATCCATGCCAACCAGATATCCTAGATTAACCTAGTCCCATTTACCAATATTTGACTATATCTCGCTAAACCCTTCTTGTTCACATACCCATCCTGATGCCTTTCAGGTGTTGTAATTGTACCAGCCTCCACCACTTCCTCTGGCAGCTCATTCCACACACGTACCACCCTCTGTGTGATGAAGTTCCCCTTTTAAATCTTTCCCCTCTCACCTTAAACCAATGTCCTTTAGTTCAGGACACCACACCCCAGGGTAAAGACTTTGTCTATTTACCCTATCCATGCCCCTCATAATTTTATAAGCCTTTATATGGTCACCCCTCACCCTCCCTCGCTCCAGGGAAAACAGCCCCAGCCTGTTCAGCCTCTCCCTTTAACTTAAATCCTCCAACCCTGGCAACATCCTTGTAAATCTTTTCTGAACCCGTTCAAGTTTCATAACATCCTTCCGATAGGAGGGAGACCAGAATTAAATTCCAAAAGTGGTGATTAAGAGATTATGGTATTGATCTGTATGGGATTGCAAATAGGATAGGCAAAGTAAATACCGAAAAGTAATTTAAACTGAATTATAATATTAGACTAAAGGGACACAGAGTCAAGCTAATAAATGGTAAAATTTTAGACTGGCATCATGACATTTTTTGCTGCAAGACAATCAACTCCATAAATTAGAGTTCAGGTACAGGAGAATCCCATAAACGATCTGATGCTGCAATGGGACATTTCTAGGTTCTGGATGGATGGATGGACAATGGACAACCTTTAGAAAGTGTTCCCATGAGCACTTGAAGTGTCATAACATTCAAAGCTATGAGCCTAATGTGAGAAAGTGGGACTGGTGTAGCTAATAGTTGAAATAGCTGCACAGAGGCTGATATCCCATCACCAAGTCACCCTTTATTTACCCGTGAATAGTATGTGGACTCTGACCACTCAGCTCACAACCAGGCCCTAGAGTAAGGAACAAAAAACAAAGAACATTACAGTACAGGAACAGGCCCTTCAGCCCTCCAAGCCTGTGCTGATCCAGATCCTCTATCTAAATCTGTTGCCTATTTTCTAAGGGTCTGTATCCCTCTGCTCCCTGCCCGTTCATGTATCTGTCTAGAAACATCTTAAATGATGCTATTGTGCCTGCCTCTACCACCGCTGGCAACGCGTTCCAGGCACTCACCACCCTCTGCATAAAGACCTTTCCATACATACCTCCTCTAAACCTCTCCCCTCTCACCTTGAACTCATGACCACTAGTAATTGAATCCTCCACTCTGGAAAAATGTTTTTTGCTATCCATCTTATCCACACCTCTCATGATTTTGTAAGCCTCAATCACGTCCACCCTCAACCTCCTTTTTCCAATGAAAATAATTCTAACCTACTCAATCTCTCCTCATAGCTAGCACCCTCCATACCAGGCAACATCCTGGTGAACCTCCTCTGCACCCTCTCCAAAGTATCCACATCCTTTTGGTAATGTGGTGACCAGAACTGTACATGGTATTCTAAATGTGGCCAAACCAAAGTTTTATACAACTGTAACATGATCTGCCAACTCTTGTACTCAATACCCCATTCAATGAAGCAAAGCATGCCGTACGTCTTCTTGACCACTCGATCGACCAGCATTGCCACCTTCAGGGAGCAATGGGCCTGAACACTCAGATCTCTCTGTACATCAATTTTCCCCAGGACTTTTCCATTTACTGTATAGTTCACACTGGAATTGCATCTTCCAAAATGCATCGCCTCGCATTTGTCCAGATTGAACTCCATCTGCCATTTCGATGACCATCTCTCCAATCTATCTGTATTCTGCTGTATTCTCTGACAGTCCCCTTCACTATCTGCTACTCCAACAATCTTAGTATCATCTACAAACTTGCTCCAAATCATTTATGTATATCACAAACAACAGTGGTCCCAGCATGGATCCCTGTGGGACACCACTAGTCACAAGTCCTCATTTTGAGAAACTCCCTTCCACTACTACTCTGTCTCCTGTTGCCCAGCCAGTTCTCTATCCGTCTAGCTAGAACACTCTTGACCCCATGCGACTTCACCTTCTTCATCAGCCTACCACGGGGAACCTTATCAAACTCTTTACTGATAAACCCATTTTCTTCCACATGTAAATAGATCCTATCTCTCAGTATCTTCTCCAGTAGCTTCCCTAACACTGACATCAGTCTGACCAGTCTATAATTACCTGGATTATCCCTGCTACCTTTCTTAAACAAGGGGACAACATTTGCAATTCTCCAGACCTCCAGGACCTCACTCGTGTTCAAGGATGCTGCAATGATATCTGTTAATGCCCCAGCTATTTCCTCTCTCGCTTCCTTCAGCAACCTGGGATAGATCCCATCTGATCCTGGGGACTTGTCCACCTTAATGCCTTTTAGAATACTCAATACTTCCTCCCTCCTTACGTCGACTTGACCTAGAGTAATCCAAAATCTCTGCCTAACCTCAACATCCGTCATGTCCCTCTCCTCAGTGAATACCGATGCAAAGTACTCATTAAAAATCTCATCTATTTTCTCTGACTCCATGCATATCTTTCCTCCTTTGTCCTTGAGTGGGCCGGCCCTTTCTCTAGTTACCTTCTTGCTCCTTATATATGAATAAAAAGCCTTGGGATTTTCCTTAACCCTGTTCGCTAAGGATATCTCATGACCCTTTTTAGCCCGCTTAATTCCTCGTTTCAGATTGGTCCTACATTCCTGATATTCTTCCAAATCTTCTTCTGTCTTCAGTTGCCTAGACCTTATGTATGCCTCCTTTTTCCTCTTAGCTCGTCTCACAACTTTACCTGTCATCCATGGTTCCCTAATCTTGCCATTTCTATCCCTCATTTTCACAGGAACATATCTCTCCTTTAACTGTCATCAATCTCACTTTAAAAGCCTCCCACATATCGAATGTGGATTTCCCTTCAAACAGCTGCTCCCAATCTACATTCCCCAGCTCCTGCCGAATTTTGGTACAGTTGGTCTTCCCCCAATTTGGTACCCTTCCTTTAGGACCACCCTCGTTTTTGTTCATGAGTATTCTAAAACTTATGGAATTGTGATCACTATTCCCAAAGTAATTCCATATTAAACTTCAGCCACCTGGTCGGGCTCATTCCCTAATACCAGGTCCAGTATGGCCCCTTCCTGAGTTGGATTATTTACATACTGCTCGAGAAACCCCTCTTGGATGCTCCTTACAAATTCTGCTCCATCCAGACCTCTAACACTAAATTAATCCCAGTCAATGTTGGGAAAACTAAAATCTCCTATCACCACCACCCTGTTGCTCCTACATCTTTCTCTATATATTTGTACCTCTACCTCACACTTGCTGTTGGGAGGCCTGGAGTACAGCCCCAACATTGTTACCACACCCTTCCTGTTTCTGAGCTCTGCCCATATCGCCTCACTGGTCGAGTCCTCCATAGTGCCCTCTTTCAGCACAGCTGTGATATCCTCTCTGACCAGTAATGCAACTCCTCCACCCCTTTTACCTCCCTCTCTATCCCACCTGAAGCATCCATATCCTTAGTTGCCAATCATGTCCTTCCCTCAACCAAGTCTCAGTAATAGCAATAACATCATACTCCCAGGTACAAATCCAAGCCCAAATTCATCTGCCTTACCTGCTATACTTCTTCCATTAAAACAAATGTACCTCAGACCACCAGTCCCTCTGTGTTCATCTGTCACTTCCTGCCTACTCTTCTTCCCCTTAGTTATTATCTAGTTCCTTACAGGAGTGTCCCAGTCACTCCTGTTTATATCTGTCAGCCAGGGCTCCCTGATTGGCCCCAGGTTGACAGACCAATCAGGGATCCCATACCTAATGAGATCCATTTGGCCCTTTTCCCAGTCACTACAGTAGTTTAACCTGATGGCACAGCCTGAATGGGCCAAAGGGCTGCTTCTGTACAGTGTGATTCTGCAGCTCTCTGGATGGATGGGCAAAAGGCAGTTTCCTCAGCTTCACCTGTGACGTGTAATGTGCAAATGTTAAGGTGCTAATAAAGTTAGAGATCTTTCAAAAGAAGATTGAAAGCAACACTGAGGTTGGACTGTGTGAATAGCAGCACACCCACACTCAATAAAAGCTGTCATTCTCAAAGATCAAATAAGGAGAGAACTAGCGATATTTTCACTTTTACCTGCTCTGGTCCCAGTTGGCAGCGAACAGTGCTAGAATTTTCCGACCACAGTGATCTGGCTGTGACAGCACTCCCGGGAAGCCGTCGATCAGAGCACGCTTGATGCCAGGATCGTCAGGTTTGAAATTTTTGAACATGTCCAGGTTTTGCTGCCGATACTGGAAGTACTGAGCGAGCAGTTTGAAGGCCTCGAAATGGTTAAACTTCCTCGCTCTGAGAAAGCGCAGGATGAAGGCATCATCTGTCCGCAGGAAGCCGATGTCCGGCCGCGTTATGATCAGGTCTCTGACATGCTGGATATCCCGCTGTAAGGCTTCACGGTTCTCATTCAGTTCCAAGCGAGATTTCTCGATGATTTCAGCGCTGAGGCCGGATTGCAGATGGGTCATTTTGGCAACAGCGAGGCTTCTCTCTGGATCTGTGGCAGTCCCTTTAGCAATATTCAGACTTCACTATCACAGAGAGTGAGCGCAGTCTCCCCATGATACCATTCCCCAGTGTGGTACCAGCTCACTCAACATCGCCTTCCACCTTCCATCCAAAACCTGTTGCTCAAGACAAGCCACATGACTGACCTTCTGAAACAGAGATGTGTGTAAAAGAGAGAGGTCCATTAGCCAAAGTGTCTACCTTCACCTGGTCCCCCACCCTGTCACTGTCCCACTATCCCAAGTCCCGACTCCTGCCCACCTGTGGGGTAACATATCTGGGCATCTTCATTACAAATGATCCCATTTACTCCATCTCACTGCCTCCACTCAGCTACACGTTAGTACGGATCTCAGGAAAAACGCTGGAAGCGCTGATCAGGAACGGTGAAGAACTGTCCTTTCCTGTCGCTTCTGTCTAAGGGTTTAAGTGAAAATGATCATTCTGGATCAGTTCCGTGGGAGAGGGCTGACCTTGGGCTGTTCTCCTGAAGGGCCCTGCTGGTTTCGGTTCAATACAGACAATGCTGCAGGACAATGCATCTCCAAACATCTCACACAGAGAAAAAAAAACCCATGAAATTAGGGTCACGGAAACTAAACCAGGCTCCTGGAATTCCGTGAGCAAATCCCTGAATCCAGCGTGTTCACTCACCCGAACTCGAATTAAAAACCTGGTGCTAAACAGCGTTCCCTGATTTAAATCAAAACCCTCCAATCTCTTGGAATAAAAATTTCGATCTACTTCTGAAAACCGCCTAGCCCGGGGTTTGTGCAGCTGCCTGGGCTTTTCTGGGAATTATTCCGTTTAGTCACGGTTATTGTACGGTTTTTTTTAACGGTTTTGTAGCATCGTCCCTTCAAACATTTGTGTGCGTGTGTGTGTGTGTGTGGTTGTGGGTGGGGGTGTGAGTGTGTGGGTGAGTGTGAGTGTGGGTGTGGGTGTGTATGGCCGTGTGTGGGTGTGTGTGTGGGTGTGGGTGGGTGTGGGTGCGTGGGTGTGTGGGCATAGGTGTGTGGGAGAGTGTGGGCGAGTGTGAGTACGGGTGTGCGTATGTGTGTGTGGGTGTGTGTGAGAGTGTGTGTGGGGGTGGGTGTGTGGGTGTGTGGTGTGTGAGTGTGTGTGTGTTTGTGTGAGAGTGTGTGTGTTTGTGTGAGAGAGTGTGGGTGTGTGTGAGTATGGGTGTGTGCGGGTGCGAGTGTGAGTGTATGTGTGTGTGTGAGTGGAGGTGGGGGTTGGGGTGGGGGTGGGTGGAGGTGTGGGTGTGTGGATGCGAGTGTGGGTGTGTGAGTGTGAGTGTGTGTGGGTTTGAGTGTGGATGTGTGTGCGCGTGGGGGATGTGCGTGGGGGCGTGTGAGAGTGTGGGTGTGTGAGTATGGGTGTGTGCGTGTGTGAATGTGGGTGTGAGTGTGGGTGTGTGTGGGTGTGTGTGAGTGAGTGTGAGTGGGAGTGGGTGTGGGGGTGGGTGTGGGGATGGGTGCGGGGATGGGTATGGGGATGGGTGTGGGGATGGGTGTGGGGGTGTGGGGTGGGTGTGGGTGGGTGGGTGTGGGCGTGGGTGTGGGTGAGTGGGTGGGGGTGGGTGGGGGTGTGTGGGGGTGTGTGGGGGTGTGGGTGTGTGTGTGGATGTGAGTGTGGGTGTGTGTGTGTGGGTTTGAGTGTGGATGCAAGTGCGGGGGGATGTGCAGGGGGGTGTGCGGGGGGTGTGCGAGTGTGGATGTGAGAGTGCGTAGGGGAGTACGTGGGGGGTGCATGGGGATTGCGTGGAGGAGGGTGCGTGGGGGGGTGCGTGGGGGGTGCATGGGTATGTGTGTGTGAGTGTGAGTGTGAGTGTGAGTGGGGTTGAGTGTGGGGTTGAGTGTGGGGTTGAGTGAGTGTGGGTGGGGGTGTGCATGGGGGTGTGCGTGGGGGTGGGGTGTGAGTGTGGAATTGTGTGTGGGGTGTGGGTGTGAGTGTGTGTACGTGGGGGTGTGTGGGTGTGAGTATGTGTGAGTATGGGTGTGGGTGTGTGGGTGTGGGTGGGTGGGTGTGAGTGAGTGTGAGGTGTGTCTGGGTGTGGGTGTGAATGTGTGTATGTGTGTGAGTGCGTGGGTGTGGGTGTGGGTGTGAGAGGGTGGGTGTGGGTGTGAGTGGGTGGATGTGGGTGTGAGTGGGTGGGTGGGTGTGTGAGTGTGTGTATGTGTGAGTGTGTGTGGGTGCTGGTTTTGGTGGTGTGGGTGTGGGTGTGAGAGTGTGTGTGTGTGTGTGGGTGCCGGTTTTGGTGGTGTGGGTGTGGGTGTGAGAGTGTGTGTGGGTGTGTGGGTGTGTGTATGTGTGTGTATGTGTATGTGTGGGTATGTGTGTGGGGGAGTGTGTGTGAGTGAGTGAGTGAATGTGTGTATGGGTGTGTGAGTGTGAGGGTGTGTGAGGGTGTGTGTGTGAGGGTGTGTGTGTGTGTGAGGGTGTGTGAGATTGTGTGTGTGAGGGTGTGGGAGAATATGTGTGTAGTGTGTCAGGGTGTGTGTGTGTGTGAGGGTGAGTATGAGGGTGTGAGTGTGTGAGTGTGTGAGTGAGTGAGTGTGTGTGTGTGTGTGTGAGTGTGAGTGTGTGAGTGAGTGAGTGGGTGTGTGTGTGTGAGGGTGTGAGTGTGAGTGTGCGAATGTGTGTGAGTGTGAGGGTGTGTGTGAGTGTGTGTGTGTGAGTGTGTGTGTGTGTGTGTGAGTGTGTGTGTGTCAGTGTGTGTGAGAGTGTGTGTGTGAGAGTGAGTGTGAGTGTGTGTGTAATTGGGCTCTGTCTGATGTATAACGCCATCTCCGAGCCCCGATGCTGCGATCCCAGACTGTGACATTTCCGCAGAATCCTGTAGATTATCAGCTGGAAGCTGCCAGTAAATCAGATCAAACCCCAGGAACCGCTCTAACACCTTTCCATCAATAGGTACCCGCTCTCATTGTCATTTTCTTACCGACGTGCGTTTATTTAATCCTGAATTCTAAAACCGAACAATAAATGAATCAATCGATATTGTCTTCGGAAAAAAAAACCTAGATGTGGGGATTGCTACAAATGATCCCTGCAACACCGGTGATCCTGCTGAGACAGCAGGACCAGTGCTGCTGGGGAACTGATCAGTGGCTGAGCCAGAGACAGAGACACACAGAGAGGTGGAGAGACAGAGAGACACACACACACACACAGGTAGAGAGAGACACACAGAGAGATAGAGAGACAGAGACACACACATAGAGAGGTAGAGAGACAGAGAAAGAGACACACAGAGAGATAGAGAGACAGAGAGACACACACAGAGGTAGAGAGAGAGACAGACACACACACACACACACAGAGGTAGGGAGAGAGACCCACACACACAGATAGATAGATAGAGGGAGCCAGCTGAGGAGCAGCCATTGAGGGAGAGACCTGGATGAAGAGCAGTGAATGCTCTCGCCTTTAGGAAACAGAACCTCACCTCGCTTGGAGGGTGTTAGTTTTTGTCTTTCTGGTTTAGCTTGTCCCCTTCTGTAAATGTCGCCTCCTCAGCAGGATAGTGGAATGAAGCGTTGTCAAGGAGCGATTTCTTCAGAGGAATCACTTACCCCCATCCCCGGCGCTGGGCGTGTGTGTGTTGTACACCGGGATACAGCCACTGGGTCCTACCGCCCTCCCACGCTACTTCAATCGCTGATAGAATGGCCTCCCACTGACACAGCTCTCTCTCTGCTCTCGCCCTCCTGTCAGTGAAGAGCTTACATTTTCGTTTTGTTTAAATAAGGATGGAATCTCTTTCACTTCTGCCTCGTGTAACTGAATGCATTAGCTTTAACATTGATTGGGTCCCTATTCTGATGTGCTATAACATATTCTAGAGCAGATGGGTTTGAAGCTAGCGCCAAAGTTAGAGACACTACCACAGCAACACATGACCCTTGATCACATCACTTACATCAACTGAGAATTGAGTCCACTTTCCCAGCTGACAGGCAGGAATACTGACTGATGTACCAACAGGGAACACAATAACCATGGTACCTATGAGTTCCTGTACATGTAGTTATTTTCCACATTTTGTAAATAATACTGTAAATTAAGTTTAGCCATTTTTTGAGCTTTGAGCTGCATTGCTGCCTTTATCTCAGTTTTGTTGAATTAATTGTTCCTGATGGTTGCATACATTGTTATCTAATACATCTCTTACGGGGTAGAAGTGACCTGTATAAGAAGGACAGGTTGCACCTAAATGGGATGGGGATTAATATTCTGGGGGAGATTAATTAGAGCTGCTCAGGTGGAGAGATAGTGAGGAAAGAGATTGACTGCTGTAGTTGGGAAAAGGAACCAGTCAAACAGACAGGGCAGGCAGGAATATAGCAAAGCACATGGCAGGTTTTACCAAGTAAACTGCATTTATTTCAATGCAAGAGGCCAAACAGGGATGGCAGATGGAAATGTGGGACTGGGATATCATAACAATTACAGAGACATGGCTCAGGGATGGACAGGACTGGCAGCTTAATGTTCCAGGATATAGATAATGCAGGAAGGATGGGGGGGGGGGGGGGGGGGGGGTGGGGGAAGGGGCAAAGGAAAAGGTATTTTTAATTAGGGATAACATTAGAACATAGAACATAGAACATTACAGCGCAGCACAGACCCTTCGGCCCTCGATGTTGTGCCGCCCTGTCATACTAATCTGAAGCCCATCCCACCTACACTATTCCATGTACGTCCATATGTTTGTCCAATGACGACTTAAATGTACTTAAAGTTGGCGAATCTACTACCGTTACAGGCAAAGCATTCTTTACTACTCTCTGAGTAAAGAAACTACCTCTGACATCTGTCTTATACCTATCTCCCCTCACTTTAAACTTGTGCCCCCTCGTGTTTGCCGTCCCCATACTTGGAAAAAGACTCTCCCTGTCCACCCTATCTAACCCTCTCTGATTATCTTGTATGTCTCTATTAAGTCACCTCTCAACCTTCTCTCTAACGAAAACAGCCTCAAGGCCCTCAGCCTTTCCTCGTAAGACATTCCTTCCAAACCAAGCAACATCCTGATAAATCTCCCCTGCACCCTTTCCAAAGCTTCCACATCCTTCTTATAATGCGGTGATAAGAATTGTACACAATACTCCAAGTGCGGCCGTACCAGAGCTTTGCACAGCTGCAGCATAACCACCTGGTTCCGGAACTCAATCCCTCTATTAATAAAGGCCAAAACACTGTATGCCTTCTTAACAACCCTGTCAATCTGGGTGGCAACTTTCAGGGATCTGTGTACATGGACACCGAGATCTCTCTGCTCCTCTGCACTCCCAAGAATCCTACCATTAGCCCAGTACTTTGTATTCCAATTACTCGGCCAAAGTGAATCACCTCATACTTGTCCACAATAAACTCCATTTGCCACCTCTCAGCCCAGCTCTGCAGCTTATCTATGTCCTTCTGTAACCTACAACATCCTTCATCACTATCCACAACTCCACTGACCTTCGTGTCATCCGCAACTTTACTAACATACCCTTCTAAGCCCTCATCCAGGTCATTTATAAAAATGACAAACAACAGTGGACCCAACACCGACCCTTGCGGTACGCCGCTAGTAACTGGACACCAAGATGAACATGTTCCATCAACTACAACCCTCTGTTTTCTTTCAGCAAGCCAATTACTGATCCAAACTGCTATGTCTCCCACAATCCCATTCCTCCACATTTTGTATAATAGCCTATTGTGGGGAACCTCATCGAACGCCTTGCTGAAATCCATATACTGGATCAGTGGTGCTGGAAGAGCACAGCAGTTCAGGCAGCATCCAACGAGCAGCGAAATCGATGTTTCAGGCAAAAGCCCTTCATCAGGAATAAAGGCAGAGAGCCTGAAGCGTGGAGATAAGCTAGAGGAGGGTGGGGGTGGGGAGAAAGCAGCACAGAGTACAATGGGTGAGTGGGGGAGGGGATGAAGGTGATAGGTCAAGGAGGAGAGGGTGGAGAGTAGATAGGTGGAAAAGGGGATGAGCAGGTAGGACAAGTCCGGAAGAGTCATGGGGACAGTGCTGAGCTGGAAGTTTGAAACTAGGGTGAGGTGGGGGAAGGGGAAATGAGGAAACTGTTGAAGTCCACATTGATGCCCTGGGGTTGAAGTGTTCCGAGGCGGAAGATGAGGCGTTCTTCCTCCAGGCGTCTGGTGATGAGGGAGCAGCGGTGAAAGAGACCCAGGACATCCATGTCCTCGGCAAAGTGGGAGGGGGAGTTGAAATTAGATTAGATTAGATTAAGCGGGCATTGGATAAGCATATGGAGGTTATTGAGCTAGTGTAGGTTAGGTAGACTTTGGTCGGCGCAACATCGAGGGCCGAAGGGCCTGTACTGCGCTGTATTTTTCTATGTTTCTATGTTTCTATACTTACAGTGTGGAAACAGGCCCTTCGGCCCAACAAGTCCACACCGAACCGCCGAAGCGCAGCCCACCCATACCCCTATATTTACCCCTTACCTAACACTACGGGCAATTTAGCATGGCCAATTCACCTGACCCGCACATCTTTGGACTGTGGGAGGAAACCGGAGCACCCGGAGGAAACCCACGCAGACACGGGGAGAACGTGCAAACTCCACACAGTCAGTCGCCTGAGTCAGGAATTGAACCCGGGTCTCAGGCGCTGTGAGACAGCAGAGCTAACCACTGTGCCACCAAGTTGGACCACAGAGCAGTGTGGTTGATTGGTGCGGGTGTCCTGGAGATGTTCCCTAAAGCGCTCTGCTAGGAGGCGCCCAGTCTCCCCAATGTAGAGGAGACCGCATTGGGAGCAACGGATGCAATAAATGACATTAGCGGATGTGCAGGTAAAACTTTGATGGATGTGGAAGGCTCCTTTAGGGCCTTGGATAGAGGTGAGGGAGGAGGTGTGGGCACAGGTTTTACAGTTCCTGTGGTGGCAGGAGATGGTGCTAGGATGGGAGGGTGGGTTGTAGGGGGGCGTGGATCTGACCAGGTAGAGACGGAGGGAACGGTCTTTGCGGAAGGTGGAAAGGGTGGGGAGAGAAACACTGACATTTTTTACAAACCCACCGACTCCCACAGCTACCTGGATTACACTTCTTCCCATCCTACCTCCTGCAAAAATGCCATCCCGTATTCCCAATTCCTCCGCCTCCGCCGTATCTGCTCCCAGGAGGACCAGTTCCACCACAGAACACACCAGATGGCCTCCTTCTTTAGAGACCGCAATTTCCCTTCCCACATGGTTAAAGATGCCCTCCAACGCATCTCGTCCACATCCCGCACCTCCACCCTCAGACACCACCCCTCCAACCGAAACAAGGACAGAACGCCCCTGGTGCTCACTTTCCACCCTACAAACCTTAGCATAAACCAAATCATCCGCCGACATTTCCGCCACCTCCAAAAAGACCCCACCCCCAGGGATATATTTCCCTCCCCACCCTTTTCCGCCTTCCGCAAAGACCGTTCCCTCCGTGACTACCTGGTCAGGTCCACGCCCCCCTACAACCCACCCTCCCATCCTGGCACTTTCCCCTGCCACCGCAGGAACTGTAAAACCTGTGCCCACACCTCCTCCCTCACCTCTATCCAAGGCCCTAAAGGAGCCTTCCACATCCACCAACATTTTACCTGCACATCCACCAATATCATTTATTGTATCCGTTGCTCCCGATGCGGTCTCCTCTACATTGGGGAGACTGGGCGCTTCCTAGCAGAGCGCTTTAGGGAACATCTCCGGAACACCCGCACCAATCAACCACACCGCCCCGTGGCCCAAAATTTTAACTCCCCCTCCCACTCTGCCGAGGACATGGAGGTCCTGGGCCTCCTTCACCGCCGCTCCCTCACCACCAGACGCCTGGAGGAAGAACGCCTCATCTTCCGCCTCGGAACACTTCAACCCCAGGGCATCAATGTGGACTGCAACAGTTTCCTCATTTCCTCTTCCCCCATCTCACCTTAGTTCCAAACTTCCAGCTCAGCACTGTCCCAATGACTTGTCCGGACTTGTCCTACCTGCCTATCTCCTTTTCCACCTATCCACTCCACCCTCTCCTCCCTGACCTATCACCTTCATCCCCTCCCCCACTCACCCATTGTACTCTATGCTACTTTCTCCCCACCCCCACCCTCCTCTAGCTTATCTCTCCACCCTTCAGGCTCTCTGCCTTTATTCCTGACGAAGGGCTTTTGCCCGAAACGTCGATTTTACTGCTCCTCGGATGCTGCCTGAACTGCTGTGCTCTTTCAGCACCACTAATCCAGAATCTGGTTTCCAGCATCTGCAGTCATTGTTTTTACCTTGATAGATTTGAGAAGAATCCAAAGGGGTTCTACAAATACATTGAGGACCAATGTGTAACCAGGGAGAGAATAGGGCCCCTCAAAGATCAGCAAGGTAGACTATGTGTGGAACCACGGGAGATGGGGGAGATACTGAACAAGTACGTTGCATCAGTGTTTACTGTGAAGAAGGAGATGGAAGATATAGAATGTCGGGAAATAAATAATAACATCTTGAAAAATGTCCGTGTTCCAGAGAAGGAGATGCTGAACAGCTTAAAACACAAAAAAGATGGATAAATCCCAAGACCTGATCAGGTGTACCCCAGAACTCTGTGGGAAGCTAGGGAAGTGATTGCTGGGCCTTTTACTGAGATATTTGTATCATCGATCGTCACAGGTGAGGGGCCAAAAGACTGGAGGTTGGCTAACATGGTGCCACTGTTTACGAAAGATGATAAGGACAAGCCAGGGAACAATAGACCAGTGAGCATAACATTGGTGGTGGGTACGTTGTTGGAGGGAATCCTGAGGGACAGGATTTACACGTACAGAGGAACCTCAATTATTCAGCATTCAATTAACCGACTTTTGGATTATCTGAACAAGATTGTAATGTCCCGATGCGTGGCTAACTATGTTATCCAGCATTTGACTATCCGATTAGCCGAACCAAGTACTCCCCACCCATGTCCTTCAGCTAATTGAGGTTCCTCTGTATTTGGAAAGGCAAGGATTGATTAGAGATAGTCGACATGGCTTTGTGTGTGGGAAATCATGTCTCGCTAACTTGATTGAGTTTGTTGAAGAAGTTATGAAGATTGATAAGGGCAGAGCGGTGGACATGATCTGTATTGACTTCAGTAAGGTGTTCGACAAGGTTCGTCATGGTCTACTAGTTAACAAGGTTAACATGGAAAACAGGGAGAGCTAGCCAATTGGATACAGAACTGACTCGAAGGTAGGAAAAAGAGGAGTGACCAGTGCAGTGCCACAAGGATCGGTGCTGGATCCTCTACTTTTTATCATTTGTGTAAATGATTTGCATGTGAACATAAGAGACATGATTAGTAAGTTTGCAGATGACACCAACATTGGAGATGCAGTGGAGAGTGAAGAAGGTTACCGCAGATTACAATGAGATCTTGATCAGATGGGCCAATGGGCCAAGGAATGGCAGATGGAGTTTAATTTAGGTAAATGTTAGGTGTTGCATTTTGGAAAAGCAAATCAGGGTCGGGGATAGGTTTAAGATGAGAGGGGAAAGATTTAAAAGGGACCTAAGGGGCAACCGTTGCATGCAGAAGGTGGTGCATGCATGGAACGAGCTGCCACATGAAGTGGTGGAGGTTGGTACAATTACATCTTTTAAAGGCGCTTGGATGGGAATATGAAGAGGAAGGGTTTAGAGGGATATGGGCCAAGTGCTGACAAATGGGACTAGGTTAGGTTAGGATAGCTAGTCGGCATGGACGGGTTGGACCAAAGGGTCTGTTTCTGTGCTGGACATCTGTATGACTTTATGACTCTAATAAGAAGGGTTTAAAGGAATATGGGCCAAATGCTGGCAAGTCATGGACGAGTTGGACTGAAGGGTCTGCTTCTGTGCTCTTTATCTCTATGACTCTATATTGGGGATAATTTGTAGTAATGCCTACAGCTAGCTGTATTTGAAATATTTCAGCATGTTCATGGTATAAAGTAATATTAGTACTCAACGCCTTTCAGCTACAAAAGTTCATGTTTAGAGCCAGGCCCTTTGGAATTAAGTTAACTAAACTAAAATCTTCTTCTTAGCCTGTCCTTGGGATTGAGGGTTCCTAGTTTCCATTTTGGTTCAGGAGTGGTAATGAACTAGAATCAACTCTGGTGGGCTCAGGACCAAGGGAGAGTTATGGCTCTATTGGTGGACTCCTTGACAACTTGATCCTTTTTCCTCCCATCTTGTAATCCCACAGTGACATCCACCATCAGTTCATGCATTCGTGTCCTGGCTTCAAAGCACATGAGAGTTTATCGATGAGTGATCCTAGTTTAGGATGGCAATGCCCTGAGGCGATTACACTTTGATGAGGGACTGTCTTCGAAGTCCAAGTAGATTAAATGCTTTCTGCCCCAGAAATTATCTGCATGAAAAGAAAACTGACCAATGTGCAAACTGCTTCCTACTGCATTGCCTCTGCCTCAGCTGTTCTACTGCTGAAACCCTCCTGCACGCTGCTGTTATACTCGAATGTGATCATTCCAATACAGTACTGCCTTCTACCTTCTGTAAACTGAAGTCATCCAAGACTCTGCTGCCTCCACCTAACATGCATCACCTTTTGTGATCACTGCCCTAATCGGGCCCCTGACTCAACAGCACCTTAATTTTAAATTTCTGTTTGTTGCTTACAAAATGCTATGTCTCCTGGTCCCTGTCTAAATCTATAACCTCATCCAGCCCCATGACCCTCTGAAATATCTCACAGATTACATTTTGGGTAGTGGGCAGCTGTGATTTTAGTTGCTTCACTATTGATGGTTATGTTCCAGGTATCACAATCTGAAGCCGAACAACTCCCTGTCGAATGAAAGTTAATAATATGTATATATAATGTAACATTTTTGGAGTTCAGATTTCAATATTGAAGCATAGAGATCCTGGTTACATTTGTGAAGGCTTTGGTTTTTTGAAAACCGAGGCCTGAGTCCTTGAGAAACAGTGAGTTTAATCGAGATTACTCAAAAATCAAGACTTTGTAGAGCCCTGAGGTTAATGAAAGCTGAGAAAATTTAAGCTGTCAGTTTTGTGAGTATTCCTCTGTAAGAAACCTCTGTTTTTCATGGGAGATAAATAAGGGCAGGCCCGAAAGGAGCTGTAATCAGTTATGTAGAGCTTAAAGATTTTATATTGAGATCCAATTTCTCTGGTGTTAGTTAATCACGTTGACAAATATGTTAAAACCATTTTTTGCTGAGGTTTTTCTAAACTCTTCCATAATTAGGTAGCTTGTGTCTTTTTGTGTATTAACCGTATGTCCTTATTTTTAAATAAACAAAGCAGTCTCGTGTAAAGATGTTTCAAAGATTGATCACCATGTTTAACTGAGCTATTAAACAAAATGATCCATCAAGCCAGATTTCATCCTGGAAGCTGACTTGTCCAGTAATACCATCAGCTGAGATCCTGGACACTTACTTAAGCTGCTCTGCCTCTCGTTCTCATTTTTCTTCCTTAAAGGGCTCAAAAAAACCTAACTCTTCGACCAGGTTTTTGGTCGTTTGCCCTAATATCTCTTCACATTATTCAGTGTTAAATTTTGATTATACAGTTCATGTCACAGAAATGTGAGGGCGCATACATGAGGATCAGTGGTCGGCACAACATCGTGGGCTGAAGGGCCTGTTCTGTGCTGTACTGTTCTATGTTCTATATTCTATATTCTCTATCTCATTGGGGAACTTTATAACATATCAATAAACATCTTTTCTTGGTGCCTATGCTCATCCCTATGGAGAGATATCCAGCACTGCTCTCTATATATATTAATTTTTTAAAATTCATTTGTGGGATGTGGGCATCGCTGGCTGGGCCCAGCATTTATTGCCCATCCCTAGTTGCCCCTTGAGAAGGTGGGGATGAGCTGCCTTCTTGACCTGCTGCAGTCCATGTGCTATAGGTTGACCCACAATGCCCTTAGGGAGGAAATTCCAGGATTTTGACCAGTGACACTGAAGGAACGGTGACATATTTCCAAGTCAGGATGGTGAGTAACTTGGAGGGGAACTTGCAGGGGATGGTGTTCCCATTTATTTGCTGCGCTTGTCCTTCTAGATGGAAGTGGTCATGCGTTTGGAAGGTGCTGTCTGAGGATCTTTGGTGAATTTCTGCAGTGCATCTTGTAGATAGTACACCCTGCTGCTACTGAGTGTAGGTGGGGGAGGGAGTGAATGTTTGAGGATGTGGTGTCAATCAAGCAGCTGCTTGGTCCTGGATGGTGTCAAGCTTCTTGAGTGTTGTTGGAGCTGCCCCCATCCAGGCAAGTGGGGAGTATTCCACACACTCCTGACTTGTGCCTTGTAGATGGTGGACAGGCTTTGAGGAGTTAGGAGATAAGTTGCTTGCTGCAGTAATCCTAGCCTCTGACCTGCTCTTGTAGCCACTGTGTTTATGTGGGGAGTGCAGTTGAGTTTCTGGTCAATGATAACCTCAAGGATGTTGATAGTAGGGGATTCAGTGATGGTACCACTGAACATCAAGGTGGGGTTGTTAGATTATCTCTTATTGGTGATGGTCATAGCTTGGCATGTGTGTGGCGTGAATGTTAGTTGCCATTTATTAGGCCTAGCCTGGATATTGTCCAGACCTTTTTGCATTTGAACATGGACAGCCTCTGTATCTGAGGAGTTGTGAATGGTGCTGAACATTGAGTAATCATCAGTGTACTTTCCCATTTCTAACCTTATGATGGAAGCAAAGTCATTGATGAAGTAGCTGAAGATGGTTGGGTCTAGGACACTTCCCAGTGGAACTCTTGCAGAGATGTCCTGGAGCTGAGCTGACTGACCTCCAACAACCATAACCATCTTCCTGTATGCTAGGTATAACTCCAACAACTGGAGTTTTTGCCCCTTGATACCCATTGATGCCAGTTTTGCTCAGGCTCCTTGATGCCACATTCAGTCAAAAGCAGCCTTGATGTCAAGAGCTGTCACTCTCCCCTCCCTTCTGGAATTCAGCACTTTTTTTCCTGTTTGAACCAAGGCTGAGTGGACCTAGCAGAATTCAAACAGGGTGTCACTGAGCTGAGCAGGTGCTGCTTGATATCCATAGCTTTCTTTTGTTTTGAAGGTGTAGGCATGTACTGTACCTTTAAGAGAGTTGAAAAGCTAGTAAAGACTGACTGAAAGCAAAGAGAGTCCTGACCAAAGTAAAAAAAAGTAACACTTGATTGAAACAAATAGCTGGAGTTGTGTTGCTATGGAACAAAAACAAATTCAAATTTGGCCAATCCATTTAAATTATGCCCCAGATACCAAACTCCAATCAAATTTGAATTTTACTATTTGGGGTGACATCAAACCAATGAAATGATCCGAGGTTTTGGTGTATAAAATCAAACATTTTGAACAGTTAAGGGGAGAACTGCCAAGGACACTGACAAGTACAAACCTCTAGCAGAACAGCTCTCTGAAAGGTATCTGTCTATAAGAAGTCTGTGCAGTAGAACATCAAAGCTGACCTAGAGAAAAATCTACAAAGGAAATTTTTGCTGCAAACGTTTCGTTCCCTGGCTAGGGAACATCATCTGTGCTATTGGAGCCTCCTGTAAAGCGCTGCTTTGATGTTTCTTCCGGTATTTATAGTGGTTTGTTCTTGCCGCTTCCGGTGTCAGTTTCAGCTGTAGTAGTTTGTATGTGGGGTCCAGGTCGATGTGTCTGTTGATGGATGTTCTTGCCGTTTCCGGGTGTCAGTTTCAGCTGTAGTGGTTTGTATATTGGGTCCAGGTCCATGTGTCTGTTAATGGAGTTAGTGGATGAATGCCATGCCTCTAGGAATTCCCTGGCTGTTCTCTGTCTGGCTTGTCCTATGATGGTAGTGTTTTCCCAGTCAAATTCATGTTCCTGGTTGTCTGAGTGTATGGCTACTAGGGATAACTGGTCGTGTCGTTTTGTGGCTAGCTGATGTTCATGGATGCGGATTGTTAGCTGTCTTCCTGTTTGTCCTATATAGTGTTTTGTGCAGTCCTTGCATGGTATTTTATAAACTACATTAGTTTGGCTCGTGCTGGCTATTGGGTCCTTTGTTCTAGCGAGTTGTTGTCTGAGTGTGGAAGTTGGCTTGTGTGCTGTTATGAGTCCTAAGGGTCGCAGTAGTCTGGCTGTCAGTTCTGAGACGCTCCTGACGTATGGTAGTGTGGCTAGTCCTTTTGGTTGTGGCATGTCCTCGTTCCGTGGTCTATCTCTTAGGCATCTGGTGATAAAGTTGCGTGGGTATCCGTTTTTGGCGAATACCTTGTATAGGTGTTCCTCTTCCTCTTTTCGCAGTCCTGGTGTACTGCAGTGTGTTGTGGCTCTTTTGAATAGTGTCCTGATGCAGCTTCGTTTGTGTGTGTTGGGGTGGTTACTTTCATAGTTTAGGACTTGGTCTGTGTGTGTTGGTTTCCTGTGTACCCTTGTGGTGAATTCTCCGTTGGGTGTTCTCTGTACTAACACGTCTATGAATGGGAGTTGGCTATCCTTTTCCTCTTCTCTCGTGAATCGTATTCCTGTGAGTGTGGCGTTGATGATTCGGTGTGTTTTTTCTATTTCTGTGTTTTTGATGATTACAAAGGTGTCATCTACGTATCTGATCCAGAGTTTGGGTTGGATTTGTGGTAGGGCTGTATGTTCTAATCTTTGCATAACTGCCTCTGCTATGAGTCCCGAGATTGGTGATCCCATGGGTGTTCCGTTGATTTGTTCGTATATCTGATTGTTGAATGTAAAGTGTGTGGTGAGGCACAGGTCTAGTAGTTTAAGTATGCCGTCCTTGTTGATAGGTTCGGCCTCCTGTGTTCTGTTATGTATGTCCAGTAGGTTGGCTATTGTTTCTCTGGCTGGGGTTTTGTCAATTGATGTGAACAGTGCCGTCACGTCGAATGATACCATGGTTTCTTCTAATGATACCATAGGACAAACAGGAAGACAGCTAACAATCCGCATCCATGAACATCAGCTAGCCACAAAACGACACGACCAGCTATCCCTAGTAGCCATACACTCAGACAACCAGGAACATGAATTTGACTGGGAAAACACTACCATCATAGGACAAGCCAGACAGAGAACAGCCAGGGAATTCCTAGAGGCATGGCATTCATCCACAAACTCCATTAACAGACACATGGACCTGGACCCAATATACAAACCACTACAGCTGAAACTGACACCCGGAAATGGCAAGAACATCCATCAACAGACACATCGACCTGGACCCCACATACAAACTACTACAGCTGAAACTGACACCCGGAAGCGGCAAGAACAAACCACTATAAATACCGGAAGAAACATCAAAGCAGCGCTTCACAGGAGGCTCCAATAGCACTGATGATGTTCCCTAGCCAGGGAATGAAATGTTTGCAGCAAAAACTTCCAGCTCGGCGAACAGAACCACAACAACGGACATCCGAGCTACAAATCTTCAACCAGACTTTAAACTACAGAGGAAAAGCTACAAATGAGAATCAACAAAACTGGCTGGATTTTAAATATGATTTTTTAAAAATCTTCATTGGAGGTTTGATCAGACCAGTATTGGAGAGTGGGAGGTAAAAGGTAGGTTTAAGAGAATGGAGTTGTAAATAGTTGTTGGTTTAAATAGTCTCTGTTGGTCTTAAACAATAAAACAATAAAATTGTTAATTTTATCTGTCAGTAGTGATCTCTGGGATAATTCTTTGCCTCTCAAAATTTAACAGATTACGACATAAGGTGAACTTCTCTGTTGTGTCAGGTTTAAATTGACGGCAGGGCTAACACCGTGTTGTTATATTTTAGTTACTTTAATGTAAAATTTGACCCTTGATCCGATTGTATTTTGGTGGATAGTCCATTTTTGGTAAAAGATTTGAGTAATAGGATGGCCTGAAATCTCATAGATGTATCCATTATAGTCAACAGATACTGATTTCCACTTTTGGTTTTAGGTAGGGGTCCTGTGCAATTAATTAAGCTCTTGTAAAATGTTCCTCAAATGTGGAATGGATATTAAAGGTGCTGGTTTTATCACTGCCTGAGGTTTCCCAATTACCTGACACATATGACATTTCCAGCAAAATTCAACCTCATCCTTGTGCAATCCAGGCGAAAAAGAATGTTTTTGTAATTTAGTTTGAGTTTTCCTTATTCCCAAATAACCTCCTACTGGTAATTCATGTGTTGCCTGCAACCCCACCTCTCTGTCATCCACCAATAATAAAACTGGAAAACACGGGAACTTTTTTATTTCTCTTTCTTCCTCATGAGTTTCCCTCTAACATTGTAGTCAACTATCTTTGCTATTTTCAATGAGATCTCCTTTTCCCTTACCACCAGATGATTTCTCTTTTCTCCAATTTCTATTCCTCAGGGATTGAAATTGATGTTGGAAGCCAAACTTTGCTTTATGGATCGACTCATAATCATTTGCCATTTCTGTTGCTAATCTTGTTGGTTTAACTCTCTGCCCCTCCACGAGTTCTCACTCCTTCAGGAAGTAAATTTTTGAACTCCTCCAAAATGATCTTCTCTCTAAGAGTGTCATATTGGTTTATTTTCAAGGCCCTTATCCACTTATCAAAATTACTTTGTTTGATTCTTTCAAACTCTACTTACCTTTGACCAGGTTCCCTCTGTGATTGCTGAAATGCTGTCTGTAGGCTTCTGGCACTTGCTCATGGCTTTTTTCACCTCATTATACTCCCTGGATACCCCCTCTGATAGTGATGTAAATACCTTACTCTCTTTACCTTCCAACTTTGTTCGGATCAACATTGTCACCAGCCAATTTGTTTGTTCAACAAGTTTGTGAAACTTTCCATTGTGTGAAAATCCAAATGTACCACATCCACGGATTCTACCTTGCTCAGTCTACCAGCTATTTCTTTAACTAACTCTTAACAGATTCGTGCCTTTCCATTCATTTATCAGCACTGAGTCTACTCAGTTATTTTATTATTTTGTAAATCTCCTTTTATCACTTGTCTCACACTCGATTCTGGCATTTTCCTTGTTGCTAGCGTTACGCTAACAGACCCTCGCTGTCATTGTACTGCCTCCTGCCTCCCTCATTTTCTGAACAGTGGGGGAGCATTTTGAACCATCTGCAGGAATTCTGCAAAATTAAAGCCAATACTTCCTTCATCTCTGCAATTACCTTCCCTAAAAACTCAATCTCATCAAATTCAAGGTTTTTATTGGCTTTTAGTCCCTCGAGTTACTTCAGAGTTATTCCTTTAGAAATCCCAATGTCCTTATGCCCTTAACTTTCAGTAGCCGCTTGGTTCTCCAACAATTCCAGAATGTTCTTCTTATGTTGTTACAGGCGGATGTAGTGTATTTAAAATGTTCCCAGGATAGTTTCTCCTAAATTTGTCCTAAGGGACCTCCATTTTCTGTCAGTAATCTCTTCCTTGCTTCATACTAATGGAAACTTTTAAAATCTATCTTTAAGCTTCCAACTAATTGCTATTCATTTCTTAATTATTTTCTTTCTCTTGTTTTGTGCTATCTCCCTGACTGTGTAGAGTTATTGCTAACTCAGTAATCTAATGATCTATGGAATGTTCTGGGTTCGAGTCTCGTTATGGTGGAAATTGAATTAGGTTCTTCTAAAAAGCAATCAAGAGTTAAGAATTGAACAATGACCATTATCGGGGAAAAGCCCACCTGGGGTATTAATGGGAAGGGAATCTGATATCCTCCATGTGACTCCAGACCCTGGTAATGTGGCTGACTATTAACTGTGTCCTTTTAGTGATAAATCTTAGCAGAGCCAGTGACATGCTCATCCTGTGAGTGAATTTTTAAAAAGACCAGTGTGTGCTGCCTTTTAAAATCCCACCACCCCCTCTCCCTACCCCCCACCACCACACCTCATTGGACTGGTTTACTATTCCGAGAGAAAGTAAGGATGCAGATGCGGGAGAGTCAGAGGCAAAAAGCACAGCAGGCCAGGCAGCATCTGAGGAGCAGGACAGTCGATGTTTCAGGCATAACCCCTTCATCACTTACTGTGCACCTTGGTATCATTTTAATTTTTTCCTTTAATGGTTTCTCTACCTTTTCTCGTTAGCCAGTTAGACCACTTCTGTTGTGGCATTTTTATTCCTGAAGGGAAAATATTATCACTGCAAATTATAAATTAGTTCTTCAAATATATTTTATTGCCTAGATCCCATCACATCTTTGAATAAACCTTACTACAAGTTTCCCAGTCCACCTTAGCTACCTCGTTACTCATACTTAAGACATTGGCCTTGCTCAGATAGAGCTAAATCACGTTCAAGCTCAATATAAAATTCTATTTTATCAGCATCACCACTCCACAGAGGCTCCTCTATTATTAGGTTATTAATTAACCCCATCTCCTTTCAGAATATTTCATCGATAATAGCCTGGCTCCTTGGGATACCCATCAAGAAAACTATCTATACTGAGCCCTCCTACTGCTCCCCTTTGCATTAATTCCTTGTACTGACCCTTTATCCTTTACCTGTTACACTAATCTCCAAATGCTGATCCCATTATACTGATACATGGTGTACTGACACCCCTCGGACTGAGCCCCTCATAGTGATCCCCTTACAGTGATAGCTCTTGCTCTGATGCCTTGACGATTTGATGCACTGATCCCATATGCTATTCTTGTTATTCTAATCCCCCTCACACTGATTCCGTTATGCAAATTCCAGTTGCTGTACATTAACGCCCCTTTTATTGATTCCTTGCAATGCTGGATCTGACCTCATTGTACTCACCCCACATGGATTTATAGACTAATGAAGTATAAACTCGTAATGAACACTTTCCTTTTAAGCAAAAGAAGGAAACTTTACAAGTTATTGGGAGAATTTGCTCATCTCTTCTTTCCTGTAAGTTTATAGAAAAACAAGACCTCCATATTCCTAACGTCTGCAAAACTGTTCGAATGTAAATAAGCTCTCTGTTCAAATCATTCAGAAGTCATTAAAATGCAAGCGACATTTTCTGTGGTTAATGGCTACACCTCTCCAAAATAATTACACAAAGTTTCCATAATTTTCATGACTCACTGGGCAGCAGCATTGAAATCAAACCCTATTAATCCTGACATCATCACAAAAATAACACTCAAGAGGCAGCTAGGGCAGGGCAATAGGTACTGGCTGGCCAGTCAGTGACACCCACGTCCCATCTTAGTGAACTTAAAAACTGGAAGTTTTAAAAGAAATGTTTAAAATCCCCAAACTATTTGATTTTCAGACCCCAGGTTGATAGCAACCACAGGATTTGGCATTTAACAAGAATGATGAATTATTAGAAGTAATTAGGTTATAACTACAGGTAAATAATTAAATTAAATTAAGTAAAGTCTACAAATTTAAAGCTCTTATGAACACTCCCTTACAAGACAAACGCCACACAGACACAGACACACACACAGACACACACACAGACACACACACACACACATACAGACACACACCACAAACTCAGACACACACACACATACACAGACACACAGACACACACACACGTACACACAATCACACAGACACCCACACATACAGAGACACACACACGCACACACACACACATACACACACGCAGACACACACACATACATACAGACACACACGCGCAGACACACACACATACACAGAGGCACACACACACACGCAGACACACACACAAACACACAGACACACACATACAGAGACACATGCACAGACACACACACATACACACACACAGACACACAGACGGACCACACACAGACACAGACACACACACAGACAGACACACACACACAGATAGACGCACACACGCACACACAGACACACACACAGACACACACACAGACGCAGACACACACATACATACACACAGACACACACACAGACACATACACACAGACACACACACTCACACATGCAGACACACACACAGACATACACAAACACACACACGGACACAAAGACCCACAGACCCACATACAGACACACACACAGACAGAGACACACACACACAGACACACACGCAGATCACACACAGACACAGGCAGACACACACAGGCACACACACATGCACACAGACACACACACACACAGGCAGACGCATACATACATACACACCGACACACACACACACTCAACACACACAGACACACACCTAGAGACACACAGACACGCACACACACATACACACAGACACACACACAGACCACACACAGACACAGACCCACACACACAGACACACGCACAGATACAGACACACACACAGGCACACACACACAGACACACACACACACACATACACACAGACACACACACAGTCTCACACACAGACACAGACCCACACACACAGACAGACACACACAGTCTCACACACAGACACAGTCACAAACACACACTTCACACACGAAATAACTCCAGGATCCTGTCACCCAGTCCCCTTTTACTTCCAGCCCTTCACACTGATCCAGCTTCCTCAGAGCCAGCTCTCTGAGTGAACAGAACCTCTGACACTAGATCAGAGTGGTGCTGGAAAAGCACAGCCGGTCAAGCAGCATCTGAGGAGCAGGAAAAGCCCTTCATCAGGAATGAAGGCAGGAAGCCTCCAGGGTGGAGAGATAAATGGGAGAGGGGTGGGGCTGGGGAGAATGGATGCACAAATTCGGGACACCACCCATGCCCTCTACCTACTCCAAGACTTCCCGGTTTCCCCGGCCCCCAATGGCTCATCTTCACCATGGATATCCAATCCCTCTATATCTCCATCTGTCATGACCAGGGCCTCCAAGCCCTCCGTTTCTTCCTCTCCCGGTGCCCCCAACTGTACCCTTCCACTGACACGCTCATTCATTTGGCCTACTAACTTTGGCATAAACCAAATCATCCGCCGACATTTCCGCCACCTCCAAACAGACCCCACCCCCAGGGATATATTTCCCTCCCCACCCCTTCCACCTTCCGCAAAGACCGTTCCCTCCGTGACTACCTGGTCAGGTCCACGCCCCCCTACAGCCCACCCTCCCATCCTGGCACCTTCCCCTGCCACCGCAGGAACTGTAAGACCTGTGCCCACACCTCCTCCATCACCTCCATCCAAGGCCCTAAAGGAGCCTTCCACATCCATCAACGTTTTACCTGCACATCCACCAATATTATTTATTGTATCCGTTGCTCCCGATGCGGTCTCCTCTACATTGGGGAGACTGGGCACCTTCTAGCAGAGCGCTTTAGGGAACATCTCCGGGACACCCGCACCAATCAACCACACCGCTCCGTGGCCCAACATTTCAACTCCTCCTCCCACTCTGCCGAGGACATGGATGTCCTGGGCCTCCTTCACCGTCGCTCCCTCACCACCACACGCCTGGAGGAAGAATGTCTCATCTTCCGCCTCGGAACACTTCAACCCCGGGGCATCAATGTGGACTTCAACAGTTTCCTCATTTCCCCTCCTTCCCCTTACCCCAGTTGCAAACTTACAGCTCAGCACCGTCCTCATGACCTGTCCTACCTGTCAATCTCCCTTCCCATCTATCTGCTCCACCCTCCTCCCTGACCGATCATCTCCATACCCACCCCCATCCATCTATTGTACTCTTTGCTACCTCCTCCCCAGCAGCCCCCCCCCCCACCCCCCTCCTCCTATTTACCGCTCCACCCTGGAGGCTCCCAGCCTTTAGTCCTGATGAAGGGCTTTTGCCCGAAATGTCAATTTTCCTGCTCCTCGGATGCTGCCTGAACTGCTGTGCTTTTCCAGCACCACTCTAATCTAGACTCTGATTTCCAGTATCTGCAGTCCTCACTTTTGCCTAGAACCTCTGTTTCTTTTCTCTTTAACCCCCACACTACCGCCTAACTGTGGTAGTGCTTATTTTTAGAACCTCTGTTTCTATCTGTTAGCCAGGGCTCACTGATTGGACCAGATTAACAGCCCCAATCAGGGAACTCATATTCTGTACTCGTTACACTCACAACTTCCCTCCCCCTCTGAGTCCGAGGACATAAGCTGTTTTTTCCTGTAGCTTCTCCTGGGGCGTTTTAGCACTGGGTCAGGTGACTCCCACTCTGTCTCTAATACGGAGGTCGGGGGGAGGGGATGTAACTCGCCTCTTGTGCCCGGAGTGTCTCAGAAGAAATCCATTCTCCTCTTCCTCAAAGGGGTTGAGGCAGTGATATCCTCTGTGTCCATCTCAGATTCTGAGGAAAAGTCAACGCTCGATAGAGAGGGAGAACCCATGGCTTTCGGAACGGTTAGGAAGGCTGTTGAGGAGCTGGGCACATTTTGCTCCCGCACCGTTTGGGAGTTTGCAGCTTTCATTCGGTCCACGTACTTATTCAGGCCGGTCACACCAACCAGAAGTTTGGACATCCCTGGCCCTGACCTCGCATCGACCATGCCCCTTACCCACAGAGAGCCATTCCTGGGGTTTCTACACCAAGCCTCATCCCCTGAAGTAAACGGTCTCTCTCAGTTAGTGGAGTCTTATTGACAGTCCTGATGCTGTTTTACCCTCCAAGACAGGTCAGGGAAGAACAGATTTAACCTGGTGCGGAGTTTTCTCCCCAGTAGTAACTCTGCTGGTGCTAAGCCTGTAGTTGCATGATGGGTATCCCTATAATCAAACAGGAACTGGGACAGTTTAATATCGAGTGACACTCCAGACTGTTGCTTTAAGCCGGCCTTCAAAGTTTGGACTGCTCTTTCAACCAGACCATTGGATGATGGGTGGTGTGGAGCTCTCCTTACCTGTTAAATATTATTTGACTTTAGGAAATGCTGGTAAACGATGTCCCATTACCTGTGACCAATGCTCCCCAGAGGTCGTGTATTGTAAGAGATGCACACAGTGTTTCCATCGTTGTCCCCATGTTTGACGAATGAACTCTATGCACATCCAGTCACTTTGAGTGGGCAATGACAATGAATAAGAACATTGAGCCCACAAATGGACCTGCAATGTAACCAAAGTGTGGGATTGTTTCCTGGTCAACATGCAAGGTAGCGTTGGCTCCTTTGATAGTGGAGAAAGTGAGGACAGCAGATGCTGGAGATCAGAGCTGAAAATGTATTGCTGGAAAAGCGCAGCAGGTCAGGCAGCATCCAAAGAGCAGGAGAATCGACGTTTCGGGCATGAGCCCTTGAAGAAGGGCTCATGCCCGAAATGTCGATTCTCCTGCTCTTTGGATGCTGCCTGACCTGCTGCGCTTTTCCAGCAACACGTTTTCAGCTCCTTTGATAGTCCCTAGACCTTCCTGAAAAACATCCAAGTATTTAATTAGGACTTTACTCAGGCAGCCATTTTCTAATGAGAAAATGTTGACCCAGTCTCGGTGAATCTTGCTCATCAAGCTCAGGCTGGACTCTTTTACTACAATCACTGGGAACTGAACCAACTGTTGCTCGTAGGAGGCTGGAGCTGAAGTTGCCCTCTTAATCTGTAAAGGTTCCCTGGATACATTCTCAGTCTCGCTGAGGTCTTCTGCAAAATTAAGGGCGAGAGTCCAGAATGAATTTTGTTAAGGACTGGTTCTGTGATCACTGAAATGTCCATACCCGTCTTGATATCCATCGGAACTGGGTGACCATTTAACCAGATGCTTTATTTTGATTGGTTCTGATTTGGATGTTGCTAAGCAATGTAACTGTTCCAGATGTAAGTGGACTTTCCAGGGTGTGCACTCTCCTGAATACCGGTCTATGAGTTCTCTTACTCCATTGGGGTCCAGTGAGACTCTTTGGCTGTCCCTAGTCCATATACCGGCAACAACTCCAATGGCTTACCGGCCCAGATCCTGTAGAAAATGCTAACCGTTTGGCCAAGGCTTGGCTTTGTTTGAGGTTTTGCTGTGGGCTGACCCACATTCCCTCTGTTCAGGTTATGTATGTTGCTATGAAGCTATGCAATTGCCTGCACTCAAGTGGTGTTCCCCAAGCTCAGCTATTCCATCCTTTATGGAGTCTCTAACATTTTCCCCATTGCAGACATTAGGTTAACTGGCCCTTAGTTACCAGCTTTTTTTGTACCTATCCCTTTTTAAATAAGAGTGTTATGTTGGTAGTTTTCCAATCCTCTGGGATTTCTCCAGAGTTTATGGATTCCTGGCAGATTACTCCCAGTGCATCCACTATCTTCCTTTAATATGCATCCCATCAGGTCCAGTCTTTAGCTCCATTAGTTTCTCTAGCACCTTTTCTCTAATGATAGTTGTTGTATTTATTTCACCATTTCCTTTCGCCCCTTGATATTGAGTAATTTTGGAATACGGTTAATGTCTTCTATTGGGACGATTGATGCAAAGTATTTATTCAACCCGTCTGCCATTTCCTGATTCCTCCCATTTTCTGAGGGGCCATTGTTTATTATTCAGCTTTTTGGGCGGCACGGTGGCACAGTGGTTAGCACTGCTGCCTCACAGCACCTGAGACCCGGGTTCAATTCCCGACTCAGGTGACTGACTGTGTGGAGTTTGCACGTTCTCCCCGTGTCTGCGTGGGTTTCCTCCGGGTGCTCCGGTTTCCTCCCACAGTCCAAAGATGTGCGGGTCAGGTGAATTGGCCATGCTAAATTGCCCGTAGTGTTAGGTAAGGGGTATATGTAGGGGTATGGGTGGGTTTCGCTTCGGCGGGTCGGTGTGGACTTGTTGGGCCGAAGGGCCTGTTTCCACACTGTAAGTCTAATCTAATTGGAGTTCTACCTGGATAAATGAGAGGTGATGCATTTTGGAAGGTCGAATTTGAAAGCTGAGTACAGGATTAAGGATAGGATTCTTGGCAGTGTGGAGGAACAGAGGGATCTTGGGGTGCAGATACATTGATCCCTTAAAATGGCCACCCAAGTGGGCAGGGTTGTTAAGAAAGCATATGGTGTTTTGGCTTTCATTAACAGGGGGATTGAGTTTAAGTGTCGTGAGATCTTGTTGCAGCTCTATAAAACTTTGGTTAGACCGCACTTGGAATACTGCATCCAGTTCTGGTTGCCTTATTATAGGAAAGATGTGGATGCTTCGGAGAGGGTTCAGAGGAGGTTTACCAGGATGCTGCCTGGAATGGAGGGCTTATCTTATGAAGAGAGGTTGACTGAGCTCGGACTTTTTTCATTGGAAAAAAGGAGGAGGAGAGGGGACCTAATTGAGGTATACAAGATAATGAGAGGCATAGATAGAGTCGATAGCCAGAGACTATTTCCCAGGGCAGAAATGACTAACACGAGGGATCATAGTTTTAAGCTGGTTGGAGGAAAGTATAGAGGGGATGTCAGAGGCGGGTTCTTTACACAGAGAGTTGTGAGAGTATGGAATGCGTTGCCAGCAGCAGTTGTGGAGGCAGGGTCATTGGGGACATTTAAGAGACTCCTGGACATGCATATGGCCACAGAAATTTGAGGGCGCATACATGAGGATCAGTGGTCGGCACAACATCGTGGGCTGAAGGGCCTGTTCTGTGCTGTACTGTTCTATGTTCTATGTTCTACAATGTCCTTTGGTTGGTTTCTTCCATTGCTTGGGTTTGGGGTGCGGTTCGAGCTGGAGGGGCTGAGTGGAGGGGTGTGTGGGAAATGTAAGTGCCCTCTGTGGGCAGGGGGTAGAGTCCCCGATTAAGTGCCTTTTGCATTTTGTAGTTAACTTTTTTTTGTTTTTTTTTGTGAATAGACTCTATGAGTCTCCTTCTGAGTTTGCTCAGTCTGTTTCAAGACAAATTCTTTTTCCGAGCAGGTCAAAGGTGATTGCAAAGGATCATGGTTAGCAGCATTCTTAAACGGTGCACCTGGAATATCAGAGGGATTAATTCGTCAGTTAAAAGAAGAAAAAGGTGTTGCTGAGCCTTAGAAAGGAGAGGGTAGATGTTGTCCTATTATAGGAGACTGATCTTAATGACAAGGTACAAGTTACAGCCGGTGGGTTTGATCAGATGATTTTCTCGTCTTTTAGTACCAGGAGCAGAGGAGTGGCAATAGCCATCCGAAAGGGTCTCCCATTTAATTTAGCAGATTGTGTTAAAGATGAGGATAGTTGGTTTGTTATTCTCACGGCCCTTATCCATGGCAAACAATGTGGTATTTTGAATGTCTACCGTGTCCTCGAGCTCACCTTCTTAAGTTTCTGACTGATGCACTATTTAAGCTGTTGGCCTTGGCATTGCAGCATATTATTATGGGGGGGGGAACTTTAATTGCCTTATGGATTCTGTGCTGGATAGAATGCCCAAACCACCCCCCAACCCCCCCACCCCCACCAAAGCATTCTTCCGAATCTAAGCAGTTGGGTGATCTGTGAGTGGAACTGGGGTTGGGAGATATATGGAGACGTTTACACCCTATGGGCAGAGATTTTACATTCTTTTGTAATCCTCATGAATGCCACACAAGGATTGATTATTTCCTAACTCCCATAACGTTTTTAGATTTGGTGGTATCCTGTTCAATCTGGAATATTGCCGGCTCTGATCATTGATCATGCCGCGGTGTATTTAATGGTGAAGATTCAGTGTAATGCAATGGGCTCACAGTAATAGCGAATGGATCCCTTCATCCTCAAGGACAGCAAGTTTGTAGAATACTTCTCGAGGGAATTTGAAGCTTTTTTGGCCACCAACGCTGCTACAGCTGGTGATCCATCCATTCTCTGGGAGACTGCTAAGGCCTATGCTAGAGGGATAATTATCTCATACTCTGCCAGCTAGAGGCGACAGAAGGGAGAGCAGCAATGTCTGCTCAAGGCATGACTGAAGGGCAGCTGAGATGCCATATTACAGTAGACTGCTAGTGACTGAGCTGCAGAGGATCACAGCTCTCTGATCCACCTTAAACTCCACACTAACGCATACAGCAAGGAAGGAACTTTCCTTTGTGAAGCAGAGGCTGTTTGAGCATGGCGATATGAAAAAGGGCCCCTTTGATAGAGAGTGTTTTGAATAGCAGTCCCTCTCCAGCTAACAGTTTGTCGCTCTCGCTCTCTGTGGCTAACTCTCAAAATGCCGGGTACTTCATACACCAAACATCGGATCATCTCATTGGTTTGTTGTTGGCAAAACAGTAAAATTCAAATTCAATTGGGTTTTAGTATCCTGGGGCATAATTTAAACTGACTGGTTAAATTCAAATAGTGGTCAAAACAACTGAGGTATCTAGTTTACAACCAAATGTTACATACTTTCAATTTTCCAGTACTCTCTGAGAGTCAGTCACATGACAGTTGCCTGCAAACTCTCACTGCCAAAAGTCCCTTTACTCTCTCTTAAAGGTACAGTGCACACCTTCAACTTCATAATATATTGTCCACTGAACTCAGATGATAACATCAATACAAAGTGAAAACCAGTGTGTCAAAGTAACAAAGTAATTAACTAAGCAGAGATGGCTGGGCAGGTGATGTGCTGGAGCTGTATGATGTGGGAGCTGGCTGATCCCATTGTGAATGGCAGTGACCACATCTGCAGCAAGTGTTGGTTGCTGGAAGAACTCCGGCTCAGAGTTGATGATCTGGAATCTGAGCTTCAAACACTGCGGCACATCCGGGAGGGGGAGAGTTACCTGGACGCTTTATTTCAGGAGGCAGGCACACCTGGGAGATTAAGTAATTCACACTCAGCTAGTGATCAGGGACATCAGAGTGTGACTGTAAGTGAGGCAGGTAGGGGGAACCTGAGTTCAGGAGTGGAGGAGCCTCAGCCCTTGACCTTGTCCAACAGGTATGAGATTCTTGCTCCCTGTACGGATGAGGAAAAGGGCTCTGGACAGGATGAGCCAGCTGACCACGGCATCATGGTGCAGAAGGCCATTCAAGAGGGGGGGAGCAAATAGACAAGTAGTGGTTATAGGGGATTCTATAATTAGGGGGACAGATAGTATCCTTTGCAAGCCGGATCGGGAGTCTCGCATGGTGTGTTGCCTGCCCGGTGCCAGGGTGCGGGACATCTCCGACCGGCTTGAAAGGATATTGGAGCGGGAGGGGGAGGATCCAGTTGTTGTGGTCCATGTTGGTACTAACAACATAGGCAAGACTAGGGTGGAGGACCTGTTTGGGGATTATCAAGAACTAGGAAGGAAGTTGAAGTACAGGTCCTCAAGGGTCATAATCTCCGGATTACTGCCCGAGCCACGTGCCAATTAGCATAGGGATAAGAAAATTAGGGAAGTAAATATTTGGCTAAGGGATTGGTGTGGGATTCCACTTCATGGGGCATTGGCATCAGTTTTGGAACAGGGGGGATCTGTGCCGTTGGGATGGTCTCTACCTGAACCGATCAGGTACCAATGTTCTAGCGAAGAGGATAAATAGGGTGGTCAGTAGGACTTTAAACTTCTGAGTTGGGGGAAGGGAAAGTGAAAGCGACAGGGAGTATGGAGTTAAATGGAAAGATAAGCAACAAGATAGCGTGTGTGCAGGCGGATTTAAACTTGGGGCAGACTGGGAATGCAGCAAAAAGGAAGGATAACTTAGGACATTTTATGACTTCCAATATCTCTAATGATAAAGTTAGCATTAAGGCACTTTACCTGAATGCTCGTAGCATTCATAACAAAGCTGATGAACTAATGGCACAGATCATAGTGAATGATTATGATGTGGTAGACATCACAGAGACTTGGTTACAGAGGGGTCAGGACTGGCAGTTAAACCTCCAAGGATTTTCAACTTATCGAAAAGACAGGGAGGTGGGCAGAGGGGGTGGGGTGGCCTTGTTAGTTAAGAACAAAATTAAATCTCTGGCACTGAATGACATAGCGTCGGATGATGTGGAGTCTGTGTGGGTGGAATTGAGGAACCACAAAGGCAAAAAAACCATAATGGGAGTTATGTACAGACCTCCTAACAGGGGTCAGGACCAGGGACACAACATGTACCGGGAAATAGAGAAGGCATGTCAGAAAGGCAAGGTCACAGTGATCATGGGAGACTTCAATATGCAGGTGGACTGGATAAATAATGTTGCTAGTGGATCCAAAGAAAGGAAATTCATGCAATACTTACAGGATGGCTTTTTGGAATAGCTTGTCATGGAGCCCACAAGGGAGCAGGCTATTCTGGACCTAGTGCTATGTAATTAACCAGACTTTATAAAAGATTTTAAAGTAAGGGAACACTTAGGAAGCAGTGATCATAATATGGTAGAGTTCAGTCTGGAGTTTGAAAGAGAGAAGGCAAAATCGGATGTAATGGTGTTACAGTTAAATAAAGGTAATTACAGGGGCATGAGAGAGGACTGGAAGCAGAGCCTAGCGGGGAAGACAGTACAGCAAAAATGGCAGGAGTTTGTGGGTATAATTGAGGACACTGTACAGAGGTTTATCCCCAAGAAAAGAAAGATTATCCAGGGAGGGATTAGACAACCACGGCTGACAAAGGAAGTCAGGAAATGTATGAAAGAAAAAGAGAGATCCTATAAAGTGGCTAAGAGCAGTGGGCAATCAGAAGATTGGGAAGGCTACAAAAACAAACAGAGGATAACAAAGAGAGAAATAAGGAAGGAGAGGATCAAATAGGCTAGCCAGTAATATTAGAAATGATAGTAAAAGTTTCTTTCAATACATAAGAAACAAACGACAGGCAAAAGTAGACATTGGGGATCTTCAAACTGATGCTGGAAGCCTCATGATGGGAGATAAGGAAATAGCAGGAGAACTTAACAAGTACTTTGTGTCAGTCTTCACAGTGGAAGACATGAACAATATCCCAACAATTAAAGGGAGTCAGGAGGCTGAGTTGAGTATGGTTGCCATTACAAAAGAGAAAATGCTAGAAAAGCTAAAAGGTCTGAAAATTGATAAATCTCCTGACCCCGATGGGATACATCCTAGAGTTCTGAAGGAGGTGGCTGAGGAAATAGTGGAGGCGTTGGTTGAGATCTTTCAAAAGTCACTGGAGTCAGGGAAAGTCCCGGATGATTGGAAGATCGCTGTTGTAACCCCCTTGTTCAAGAAGGGATCTAGACAAAAGATGGAAAATTATAGGCCAATTAGCCTCATCTCGGTTGTTGGTAAAATTCTAGAATCCATCATTAAGGATGAGGTTTCTAAATTCTTGGAAGAGCACTCGGATTAGAACAAGTCAAACATGGATTTAGTAAGGGGAGGTCATGCCTGACAAACCTGTTGGAATTCTTTGAAGAGGTGACAAGTAGGTTAGACCAGGGAAACCCAGTGGATGTGGTCTATCTAGACTTCCAAAAGGCCTTTGATAAGGTGCCACACGGGAGGCTGCTGAGCAAGGTGAGGGCCCATGGTGTTCGAGGTGAGCTACTGGTATGAATTGAGGATTGGCTATCTGACAGAAGGCAGAGAGTTGGGATAAAAGGTTCTTTTTTGGAATGACAGCCGGTGACAAGCGGTGTCCCGCAGGGTTCAGTGTTGGGGCCGGAGCTGTTCACGTTATATATTAATGATCTGGATGAAGGGACTGGGGGCATTCTAGCGAAGTTTGCGGATGATACGAAGTTAGGTGGACAGGCAGGTAGTACTGAGGAAGTGGGGAGGCTGCAGAAGGATCTAGACAGTTTGGGAGAGTGGTCCAGGAAATGGCTGATGGAATGCGAGCTAATGCGAGGTCTTGCACTTTGGAAAAAAGAATAAAAGCATAGACTACTTTCTAAACTGTGAGAAAATTCGTAAAGCCAAAGTACAAAGGGATCTGGGAGTGCTAGTCGAGGATTCTCTAAAGGTAAACATACAGGTTGAGTCCATGATTAAGAAAGCGAATGCAATGTTGTCAGTTTTCTCAAGAGGGTTGGAATATAAAAGCACTGTTGTGCTACTAAGACTTTATAAAGCTCTGGTTAGGCCCCATTTGGAGTATTGTGTCGTTTTTGGTCCCCACACCTCAGGAAGGACATACTGGCACTGGAACGTGTCCAGCGGGGATTCACACGGATGATCCCTGGAATGGTAGGTCTAACATACGAGGAACGGCTGAGGATCCTGGGATTGTATTCATTGGAATTTAGAAGATTAAGGGGAGATTTAATAGAAACGTACAAGATAATACATGGTTTGGAAAGGGTGGACGCTAGGAAATTGTTTCCGTTAGGCGAGGAGACTAGGATCCATGGACACAGCCTTAGAATTAGAGGGGGTCAATTCAGAACAGAAATGCGAAGACATTTCTTCAGCCAGAGAGTGGTGGGCTTGTGGAATTCATTGCCACAGAGTGCAGTGGAGGCCGGGACGCTAAATGTCTTCAAGGCAGAGATTGATAGAGTCTTGATGTCACGAGGAATTAAGGGCTACGGGGAGAATGCGGGTAAGTGGAGTTGAAATGCCCATAAGCCATGATTGAATGACAGAGTGGACTCAATGGGCCGAATGGCCTTACTTCCACTCCTATGTCTTATAGTCTTATGGTCTTATGGTGCACATAGACAATGATTACATGACCAAAACTTGCTTTGATATTACATCTTTATCAGAGAGAACTATCCCAAAGCACTTTACAAGAGTTTCATTGACATCAAACTAAATATTGTAAGAAGTTTATAGAACAAAATGCAGAAACTATGGGGAATCCTAATCATGTCAGGCAACAATGGTGTGTACAAACAATGAACAGGTGGGATTGTTAAAGACTTGGCAAGGGTATGATGAATTTTGGGAATGATTATGGAAATTTTAAACTCAGAAGGCTGCTGGAATGGGAGGTGACGGTCAGTGAGAACAGGGGAGTTGGGTGGACAGAGCCCAGCACCAGTCAGGTTAGAGGTAGCAGAGTTCCTGCATGAGCTCACATTTAGAGAGTGTGGGGAGGGGTGAGGCAGGTCAGAGTGACAAGATACAAAGTCTGAGGCTTGGAGCAGGAGATGAACTTGGGCAGAGGCAAAGGCTGATGTTGACTGAAGTAGCCAGTCTTGCTGGTGGGCAGGATATGCAGATTCAAAGATCAGCTCAGAGTCAAATAGGAGATCGAGACAGTGAACAAAATATTTCAGCTGGAGACAGTGGCCAGGGCCAGGGTGCAGCCTATGGTTGTGGTGTGGTGTAGGTCAAAGATAACAACTTTGACCTTCCCAATATTGACGGACGTTTCTGCACAGCCGGTACTAAATATTGGACCCAGCTGGCAAGAAATCAATAACTGTCCAGGGATTTGGAGGAGCAAGATTATGTAAAATGCTCATTAAATTCTCCTAAAAGTTTTAAAGTTCTAAAATTGAGCTTTTTAAAATAAAGTATCCAATGTTTAACATGATAAAAATTCAAAGGTTTAAAACATTAAATAGTTAGTGCGTGACTATTTTTGTTTGTTAATGGTAAGGGCGTGGAATGCCCTGCCTGCCAATGTAATTAAGTCAGCCACATTAGGGAGATTTAAACAATCCTTGGACAAATACATGGATGAGGATGGGATAGTGTAGGGGGATTAGATTAGTTCACAGGTTGGCATGACATCAAGGGCTGAAGGGCCTGTCCTGCGCTGTATTGTTCCATGTTCTACGTTCTATGCTTTGCACTGTTCTGTGTAAAGTCATAGAGATGTACAGCACAGAAACAGACCCCTCGGTCCAACTCTTCCATGCCGACCAGATATCCCAACCCAATCCAATCTCATTTGCCAGCACCTGGCCCATATCCCTCCAAACCCTTCCTGTTCATATATCCATCCAGATGCCTTTTAAATGTTGCAATTGTACCAGCATCTACCACTTCCTCTGGCAGCTCATTCCATACACATACCACCCTCTGAGTGAAAACGTTGCCCCATAGGTCGCGATTACATCTTTCCCCTCTCACCCTAAACCTATGCCTCTAGACCTGGACTTCCCCAGCCCCAGGAAAAGACCTTGTCTCTTTACCATTTCCATGCACCTCATTATTTTATAATTCTCTATACGGTCAACCCTCAGCCTCCGACGCTCCAGGGAAATCAGCCCCAGCCTGTTCAGCCTCTCCCGACAGCTCAATTCCTCCAACCCTGGCAACATCCTTGTAAATCTTTTCTGAACCCTTACAAGTTTCACAACATCTTTCCGAAAGGAAGGACATCAGAATTGCACGCAATTCCAAAAGTGGCCTAACCAATGTCCTGTACAGCCGTAACATGACCTCCCAACTCCTGTACTCAATACTTTGACCAATAAAGGAAAGCATCCCAAACCCCTCCTTCACTATCCTATCTACCTGTGACTTCACTTTCAAGGAGCTATGAACCTGCACTCCAAGGTCTCTTTGTTCAGCAACACTCCCTAGGACCTTACCATTAAGTGTATAAGTCCTGCTAAGATTTGCTTTCCCAAAATGCAGCACCTCACATTTATCTAAATTAGATTCCATCTGCCACTGCTCAGCCCATTGGCCCATCTGGTCAAGATCCTGTTGTAATCTGAGGTAACCCTAGTGTCTGCTGAAGACAAATAGATTTGATGATGTACCAATATATTTACCATCCATTGATATATTTTGTCTCAGTGCATATAATAACTTACATTTACCAACATGGTGTTGTCTCAGATAAAGTGTTAACCTCCTGATAATGCATATTGTGATAAATCTGTTTGTAGAGAGCAAGTAAAATCAAATGCTGACAGTTTAAACTCATTTTCACCTCATCCTTTCATGTTTCCTTAGCCCTTAGTGTGTGATTAATAATTGCAGGTCATTCTTCTCCTAGACAATCCAGTCAGAAATGTGTGTGACACACTTGTACCTACATGGAATCACAATGTCATTGATAAATGCTATGTTTTTTTTATCCTTTTATTTAACCAATTTTTCTGATCAACCTGTTCAGAAACATGGAGCAGGTGGGACTGGAACATGGCCCTCCTAGTACAGGGGTCAGGACATTACCACTGTGCCACAAGAGGACTCCCTGCAAATGCGGTTCTGTTGCTGATATAGCCCATGGAGACAATGTCCAGGGTAACCCATTGTATGAATGGTGCTTATTTTGTAACTGTGTCAAAACAACTTTCCCCATGTTGCTGCTGTGTTACCGAAATAAAATAAACAGAGTCCCCACACGTCTATGTATGTTAAAGTTTGATGATTACAACTGAAGATATTTTCAAACACAAAAACCACAATTATCTGTTGAGGTCAAAACATCGATTGTACTGCATTAAATCAAATGGAAATATTCTGATTCTAGGAAATTTAACTCCAAAAATAAACCAATAATCAATCATGCTGGGAAAAAATTCTGTTCTGTGATAAACATCAATTTAAGATGCGGGAACCTTCTGTATTTTACTGAAACACAATAGGGATACAATTTGGAAATGCTGGTGTTGGACTGGGTTGGACAAAGTTAAAAATCACACAACACCAGGTTATCGTCCAACTGGCTTATTTGGAAGCACTAGCTTTCGAGATCCTGCCTTTTCATCAGGTAGTTGTGGAGCAGGACCAGAAGACACAGAATTTATAGCAAAAGGGTTCCAGTGCTGTAGTGCTGTAATGATATACTAAACACATTTAGATTAAGTCTTTCATCTTTTAGGAAGGGATATGTTAGTTTCGTTCTTTACTATGTAAATCCCAGAACTCTTTTTAAGTTATATTCTGAAAATAGCTTCAGCTTTTCTAACAATAGGTATTATCTCAGCCCAGACAATGCAGTAGAGTTGTGAGGTTAAAGTCTGTCTGTGTCCCAATGTTGAGTCAGACTAAATTGGGACTATGAGAAATAGGAGAAAGTGAGGACTGCAGATGCTGGAGATCAGAGCTGAAAATGTGCTGCTGGAAAAGCGCAACAGGTCAGGCAGCATCCAAGGAGCAGGAGAGTTGACGTTTCGGGCATGAGCCCTTCTTCAGGAATGAGGAGAGTGTGTCCAGCAGGCTAAGATAAAAGGTAGGGAGGAGGGACTTGGGGGAGGGGCGTTGGAAATGCGATAGGTGGAAGGTGGTCAAGGTGAGGGTGATAGGCCAGAGTGGGGTGGGGGCGGAGAGGTCAGGAAGAAGATTGCAGGTTAGGAGGGCGGTGCTGAGTCCGAGGGTTAGGATTGAGACAAGGTGGGGGGAGGGGAAATGAAGAAAGTGGAGAAATCTGGCGATGGAGGAGTCCAATGACCTGTATATCCTTGGTGGAGTGGAAGGGGGAGTTGAAGTGTTGAGTCACGGGGTGGTTGGGTTGGTTGGTCCGGGTGTCCCAGTGGTGTTCCCTGAAACGTTCCGCAAGTAGGCGGCCTGTCTCCCCAATATAGAGGAGGCCACATCGGGTGCAGCGGATGCAATAGATGATGTGTGTGGAGGTACAGGTGAATTTGTTGTGGATATGGAAGGATCCCTTGGGGCCTTGGAGGGAAGTGAGGGAGGAGGTGTGCGTGCAAGTTTTGCATTTCTTGTGGTTGCAGGGGAAGGTGTGGCATAGCAACAGACCATAACAACACGAAGGCTGGAGGAAGAGCGCCTCATCTTCCGCCTGGGAACCCTCCAACCACAAGGGATGAACTCAGATTTCTCCAGTTTCCTCATTTCCCCTCCCCCCCTTGTCTCAGTCAAATCCCTCAAACTCAGCACCGCCCTCCTAACCTGCAAGCTTCTTCCTGACCTCTCCGCCCCCACCCCACTCCGGCCTATCACCCTCACCTTGACCTCTTTCCACTTATCGCATTTCCAACACCCCTCCCCCAAGTCCCTCCTCCCTACCTTTTATCTTAGCCTACTGGACACACTCTCCTCATTCCTGAAGAAGGGCTCATGCCCGAAATGTCGATTCTCCTGCTCCTTGGATGCTGCCTGACCTGCTGTGCTTTTCCAGCAACACATTTTCAGCTTTGATCTCCAGCATCTGCAGTCCTCACTTTCTCCTATTTCTCATAGTCCCAATTTAGTCTGACTCAACATTGGGACACAGACAGCCTTTAACCTCACAACTCTACTGCATTGTCTGGGCTGAGATAATATCTATTGTTAGAAAAGCTGAAGCTATTTTCAGAATATAACTTAAAAAGAGTTCTGGGATTTACATAGTAAAGAACGAAACTAACATATCCCTTCCTAAAAGATGAAAGACTTAATCTAAATGTGTTTAGTATATCATTACAGCACTACAGCACTGGAACCCTTTTGCTATAAATTCTGTGTCTTCTGGTCCTGTTTCACAACCACCTGATGAAAAGGCAGGATCTCGAAAGCTAGTGCTTCCAAATAAGCCAGTTGGACGATAACCTGGTGTTGTGTGATTTTTAACAATAGGGTAATTACTGTCAGTTGACACAAGGCTGATAAAGTCAGAGATGATGTGGAGATGCCGGTGTTGGACTGGGGTGTACAAAGTTATGCTGCCTGGCCTGCTGTGCTTTGACCAGCAACACATTTGCAGCTGTGATCTCCAGCATCTGCAGACCTCATTTTTTACTCAAAGTTAAAAATCACACAACACCTGGTTATAGTCCAACAGATTTAATTGGAAGCACTAGCTTTCAGAGCGCCGCTCCTTCATCAAGTGATAATGGAGGGCTCAATCGTAATACAGAATTTATAGCAAAAATTTACGGTATGATGTAACTGAAATTATACATTGAAAAATTGATTGTCTGTTAAGCCTTTCATCTGTTAGAATACAGTGATAGTTTCACTTCTTTCATGTGTAAATCTCTCAACCTTTTCTTTAAAGTTGCATTCTCGGGTTAGCTGTTAACAATGGTGATAGCCCCCTGTGTTCTCTGTCTATGATCTGATGTTTAGATTGATTCTAATCTAAAAAGTGAGATAATAGAGTTTTACATAAATTCAGGCAGTTTTTGAGCTCAGAGTTCGACATGAATGTATGGAGTTTTTGAGCAAAGTACAGTGTAACTCTGCAAGTACAAATTCACCCCACAAAATATATGTGTGCATGTGGGTCTTGGTCTGTCTGTGTGTGTCTGTCTGGGGTGGGGGTTGTGAGTGTGAGAAAGTGTGTGTGTGTGTGTGTGTGTGTGTGTGTGTGTATACAGAGTGCCTTAAGTCTGTGAGGGGGTGCATGTGTGAGTGTGGGAGTGTGTGTGTCTATAAGGGTGTGTGTGGGTGTCTGCGCGTATGTGTGTACCTGTGTCCGTGTGTATGTGAGAGTGAGTGTGTGTAGGAATATCTGTGTGTGTGTGTGTAGTGCAGTGGGGTCACCTGTAATGTGACATGAACCCAAGGTCCTGGTTGAGGCCCTCCCTACAGGTACCGAACTTAGCTATCAGCCTCTGCTCGGCCACTTTCCTCTGCTGCCTGTCCCGAAGTCCACCGTGGAGGATGGTCACCTGAAGGTCCGAGGCTGAATGTCCTGGGCCACTGAAGTGTTCCCCAACTGGGAGGGAACCCTCCTGTCTGTTAATTGTTGTGCGGTGCCCATTCATCCGTTGTCATAGCGTTTGCTCGGTTTCCTCAATGTACCATGCCTCCGGGCATCCTTGCTTGCAACGTATAAGATAGACAACGTTGGCTGAGTCACATGAGTACCTGTCATGGTGTTCCCACGCGTAATAGTGGTATCTATGTCCATAATCTGACACGTCTTGCAGCGTACACCGTGACACGGTTGTATGGAGTTGTCCTGAGAGCTGGGCAGTTTGCTACGAACAATGATCTGTTTGAGGTTTGGCGGTTGTTTAAAGGCATGTAGTGGAGGTGTGGGGAAGGTCTTGGTGAGGTGCTCATCCTCATTGATAATGTGTGGCAGGTCAGAGATGGAAGAGACGGACAATTACAGAGGGGTCAATATTGGGGTTCAGTGCAGGGATTATAAACAAGGACAACTCAATATCCATGGTAAAGGGTCACCACTAACCCACTATCATAACCTTCCACAACTTTAAAGGAAACTTAACAAATCTAATTGGTGATTATTCCCATGGGTGGTGATGATGATTATCCAAGCATAGATGTAGATGTGAAAGAGAGGCAGAGAGTTGGGATAAATGACCCTTTGAACACCCAATGATGGGTTCAATAGAAGGGGGATCAGTACAGGGGAACAGTGAAATGCTCCATCCCAGGGAACATCCTGATGAATCTCCTCTGCACCCTCTTCAGTACAATCACATCCTTCTCATCGCGTGGGGACCAGAATCGAAGTGCTGACCTTTGATTGTTATTCATTGCAGGTGGCCAGCAATTTTTAAGAATTCATTCACAAGGCATTGGCATCATTGGCGAGGCCCGCATTTATTGCCCCTTGGAGAAAGTTAGAACAGTAGAAGGGTATCAGAGTCAAAAAGTATCATCGTGGAAAGGGACAGCAGGTCAGGTAGCTCTGAGGAGCAGGAGAGTCAATAAGCTCTTCATCAGGAATGGGAGCGGTGGGGAGAACATGGAGAAGGGGTGTTAGATATAAATAGGATGGCGGAGGTGGAGGTGAGGTAGCTGGGAAAGCGATAGGCAGGTGCGGGGGGGTGGGGAGGCAGGTGAGGGGGGGTGATGGTGATTAGTTGGAGAACAGGGTGGACCGGACAAGTGGGAAGAAAGATGGACAGGTACGACAGTTCAAGAGGGTGGTGCCGAGTTGGGGGGTTGGATCTGGGGTGAGGTGGGGGGAGGGGAGATAAGGAAACTGGTAAAATCGATGTTGATGCCATGTGGTTGGACGGTCCCAAGATGAAAGGTGAGGCATTCTTCCTCCAGGCATTGGGTGGCTTGGATTTGGCAGTGGAGGCAGGCCAAGGTTTGCATGTCCTTGGTGGAGTGGGAGGGGGAGTTGAAGTGGTCGGCTATAGGATGGAGTTGTTTGATGCATTGTCCCAGAATATTCCCTGAAACATTGTCCCATCCTTAAATACCCAGAGGCAGTTAAGAGTCAATCAGATTGCTGTGGGTCTGGAGTCAGACCTGGTAAAGATAGCAACTTCCTTCCCTGAGGGACTTTCCTGAAGATGGGCTTCTCCTGACAATCGACAATAGTCATCATTAGACTCTTAATTCTAAATATCTATTGCATTTAAATTTAAATATCTACTCTGGCAGAAATCAAACCTGTGTCCCCAGCATGTTACCTGGGTCTTTGGATTAATACTCTAGTGATAATACCACTAGGCGTTCACCTCCCCCAGTTCATAACTGGGATCTGGGTACACTGCCATCTGATATTTCTGGCATGGTATTCAATTTCCTTAACAATCCTCTTTCCACAAAGAAAACTCTTGTCCAATTTCTCTCCACGTTAAATCTTGTTGCACTACTTGGTCAGACACAGTATTGGTGAAGGGGACCAGAGATTTTCTGTTTGAGACACGTGTCATTGATTATGTAGTTTTCAACATTGTGATGAGAATCAAACTAAAATAAATCTCAGTAATATTTCAGGGTGGTGGGTATTCTGTGTGATACTGTAACATACATACTACAAGCATGAGGACTGTGTAGAATAGTTAAAAAACAGCAGTCTGAAAAGGATATGTGAGGTAAGATCACAGGAATATAGACAGCAAGCTCAACACATTTCTAAAAGACTGTGAGCCTCAGTGGAAAGCCAGTAATGTTGTCTTATTCAATCTTTAACCTGTTGCAATTTATAATCATTGTGAATAAGTTGGAAACAATTGGAGTTATTGTTTACATTCTGAATACATCAGCCTCTCGGTCATTACAATGTTAGATATCAGACTCACTGAGCTCTTGAGAAAAAAAAACACAAGGTCGTTTGATATCACCTATCTGAAACAATATTTTCATCAATGGTTAAAAATCACACAACACCAGGTTATAGTCCAACAGGTTTAATTGGGAAGCACTAGCTTTCGGAGCACTGGCCCTTCATCAGGTGGTTGTGAAGGAGCGTTGCTCCGAAAGCTAGTGCTTCCAATTAAACCTGTTGGACTATAACTGGTGTTGTGTGATTTTTACCTTTGTACACCCCAGTCCAACACCGGTACCTACAAATCATGACTTCATCAATGGTGTTTAGAATGACATTGTACTGATTGCATTTCAAGTATCTGCTCTAAATGTGTTGCTGGTTAAAGCACAGCAGGTTAGGCAGCATCCAAGGAATAGGAAATTCGACGTTTCGGGCATAAGCCCTTCATCAGGAAGGGCTTATGCCCGAAATGTCGAATTTCCTATTCCTTGGATGCTGCCTAACCTGCTGTGCTTTAACCAGCAACACATTTTCAGCTGTGATCTCCAGCATCTGCAGACCTCATTTTTTACCCGAAGTATCTGCTCTAGCCATTTTGGCAGAAAAAAACTAATAATAGTGAACTAACAATGTGAAGCTAATGTAAATGATAGCACATGCAACTGAAGAATGAAGAGGCCTCATTGTACATGTGGAAAAATGATCTGATCAGAAACAAAGAGGAATCTGATAAGGGTCTGAGCAATCTGGACTATGGTGGGAATTGATGGCAGAATCTGGTGGGAAGTCAGGAGTATATTGTCCATATTTTATGTTTTTGCTGGGAGTGATGTGACTTTCTCACTCCAGGGGCCAGCTCCCCTCATTTGTAGTCAGTTTTCAATCTTACCCAACTGTCCCTTTTATACCAGGATCTATAGCATTCTTCACTAATGTATTGTGTGATAGTGTATCAAACACCTCCCAGAAATCTGTATAATGCAACCCTCATCATCCCATTCTGTAACCTCTTCAATAAACTTCAATAAGTCAGTTCAACATAATTTCCTCCATCATATTCCATGGTGACTCTTCCTAATTAACCCATCTGTTCCAATGTGATGCCTAATTCTATCCTGGATAATTGTTTCTAGAAACTTCCCCACCACCAAAGTTAGACTGACTGGTTTTTAATTGCTGGGATTATCCTTACAAACCTTCTTGAATAAATGTCTGTAACTCTCCCACCTCCTGGCCCCACCCCTGAGCCCAGGGCAGACTGGACGACAGTGCTCAGTGACCCCACAACTTCACCCTTCACCTTCTTCAAAACCATTGGATGCCTCTCCTCTGGTTCCAGTGTCTTGTTGCCTTTAATTACCGACTGTCTACCCGAGAACTTTATCTTATTAATTTTGATCCTTTTCAGTGACCAAGATTCCTCTCTGTCACCATGTCCTGGGCAGCAGACTCCCCCTTTTGCAAAGATTGATACAGAGTATTCATTTGATATCTCAGTTGTGTCTCTTGCCTCCATTTATAAATTTCCTTTCTCATCTCGGATCAACACTATTCCTTCCTTAACCATTTTCTTACATGTCTCTAGAAGACTCTGGGATTTCCCTTGACGTTAACTGCTAATCTTCATCATAGATCCTCTTTGTTTTTTCACCTCATCCCTGCACCTTGAGTATTCCTGTTGATTCTCAAATACTCTTTCTGCTTTCCCTCTATCATAAGCATACCTTTTTCATTCTAACGTTAATTTCTATCTCGTTTGTCATCTGGGGAATTTGTTTGACTACCTTTTCCATTAGAGGGCATATGCATTGATTATACGTGAACGGCCTGCTCTTTGAAGGTGGCCCATTGCTCAGTTACTGATCTTCCCACCAGCCACTTTTTCCAATCAATTGTGATGAGCTCTGATCTAACCCCATTGAAGGCAGCTCTCTGCCAATGGATTTTTCTGACCCTGGATTGTCACATGTTATTCCCCACCATTATCCTGAACCTTATGATACAATGATCACTGTCTCTTAAATGTCCCTCCGCTGACACCTGATCATCTTGGCCTGCCCTATTTCCAAGGACCAGGTCCAACAATGTATCTTCCCTTGTTGGGCTGGACACATATTGTAGTAGGAAACTCTCTCAGATACAGTCCAGGATCACCTGACCTACACTGCCGATGACACTATCGGTATCCCAGTCTATATTTGGCTAATTGAAGTTCTCCATTATAATTTCTCCATAATGTGGCCTTTCTCTGTAATTTCCCTGCTGATTTGCATCTCTACATACTCTGCCCTAGTTGGTACTTTGTAGACTACATTAGGAAATGTAATTGTCTCTTTTTAAATTCTGTAGCTCTGACCAAATTAGCTCCATCCTTGAACCCTCTGAGATACCCTCCCTCTCCAGCACTGTAGTGCCCCCTTCATCAACACTGCTGTATTTCTTTCTTTGTCTGTTTTTTGTGAATAACATTTACCCAGGAATATTTAACATCTAGTCTTGCAAGTCTTTCAGCCAGGTCTCTGTCTCCATGACAGCATCATAATTCTGCATTGTAATATTGCAGCTGTAACAACTCACCCTCATGTGCTACACAGTTTTAGATTAGATTAGATTACTTACAGTGTGGAAACAGGCCCTTCGGCCCAACAATTCCACACCGACCCACCGAAACGCAACCCACCCATACCCCTACATTTACCCCTTACCTAACACTACGGGCAATTTAGCATGGCCAATTCACCTGAATTGCACATCTTTGGAATGTGGGAGGAAACCGGAGCACCCGGAGGAAACCCACGCAGACACGGGGAGAATGTGCAAACTCCACACAGTCAGTCGCCTGAGTCGGGAATTGAACCTGGGTCGCTGGCGCTGTGAGGCAGCAGAGCTAACCACTGTGCCACCGTGCTGCTCGTTGCACATGCACAGTAACTCTTTCTTTCTTTCTCCCTGACTCTGTCTTCATCTATTTATTTCCTGTACTCTGTTCTAGTGCCTGCTCTATCCCAAAGTATTTGCAAGCCTTAGGTTCCCTCAGCTTTGGATTTTGCCAACCTGTGCAGAAGCTGTGTTTGAACTCAGGTCAGTAGGATGTGTCGGTGCAGGAAGAGAATCTTATTCCAGCCACAGTAAAGTGAGCCTTTGTAGGTGCAATATTTTGCCCTGGGTGTCCTGCTCATGGAAAATTAAGTATGTTGATAAAAAAGTGCCATTTATTAATGAGCTTGCAGTTTTTTAAATTTACCCACGGGATGTGGTCACCTCTGCCTGGGTAGCATTCATTACCCAGACATAATTATCCAGAGGGCAGTTAATGGTCAGCCACATTACTGTGGGCTTGGAGTCACATGGAGACCAGACCAGGTGAGGAGGGCAGTTTCCTTCCCTAAAGGACATTATTGAACCAGATAGGTTTTCCCATCAATTGACAATGGTTGGTTCATGGTCAACATTACACTCTTAATTCCAGATTTATTAAATTGAATTCAAATTCCACTAACTTCTGTGGAGGGATTCAAACCCAGGGCCCCAGAACATGACCTTTGTATTACTGCTTTTGTGTTCTTTCAACAATACAATCTATTTCAGACGTACCTCCAAGTCATTCTAATGAAGATTACACTGTATGTGAGCCACAGACAAGTTGTTTCCTTATCATCGTCTTGTACCTACACTACCCCTCAGCTTCCTCATCACACTGACCACAAGGAAGTCAAGGTCACCAAATCAGGCTTTTGGTCATTGAAGCAGTTTTCAATATAAATATGCAACAAAATTAAAATGTTGTAATTACAGATTTGTTTTGATTTGCTGGTCATGTTGAATTACATATAATGAAATTAGAGCCATTGAGTCATAGATATATACAGCACGGAATCAGACCCTTCAGTCCAACCCCTCCATGCCGACCAGATATCCCAACCCAATCTAGTCCCACTTGGAGTACCTGGCCCATATCCCTCCAAACCCTTCCTATTCATATACCCATCCAGATGCCTTTTAAATGTTGCAATTGCACCACCCTCCACCACTTCCTCTGGCAGCCCATTCTATACATCACCCTCTGCGTGAAAATGTTGCCCCTTCGGTTCAATTGACCCTCCCATATTAAACCTGTGCCCTCTAGTTCTGGACTTTACCACCCCTGAAAAAATACATTGTTTATTTACCCTATCCATGTCCCTCATGATTTTATAAAACTCAAAGGTCACCCCTCAGCCTCCGATGCTCCAGGGAAAACAGCCCCAGCCTGTTCAGCCTCTCCCTATAGCTCAAATTCTTCAACCCTGGCAACATCCTTGTAAATCTTTTCTGAACCCTTTCAGATTTCACAACATCTTTCCGATAGGAGGGAGTCCAGAATTGCACACAATATTCCAACAGTGGCCTGACCAATGTCCTGTACAGCCGCAACATGACCTCCCAACTCCTGTACTCAATACTCTGACCAATAAAGGAAAGCATACCAAACACCTTCTTCACTATCCTATCTACCTGTGACCCCACTTTCAAGGAGCTATGAACCTACACTCCAAGATCTCTTTGTTCAGCAACACTCCCTAGGACCTTACCATTCAGTGTATAAGTCCTGCTAAGATTTGCTTTCCCAAAATGCAGCACCTCGCATTTATTTGAATTAAACTCCATCTGCCACTTCTCAGCCCATTGGCCCATTTGATCAAGATCCTGTTGTAATCTGAGGTAAACTTCTTCACTGTCCACTACACCTCCAATTTTGGTGTCATCTGCAAACTTACTAACTGTACCTCTAATGCTCACATCCAAATCAATTATGTAAATGACAAAAAGTAGAGGGCCCAGCACTGCTCCTTGTGGCACTCCACTGGTCACAGGCCTCCAGTCTGAAAAACAACCCTCTACCACTACCCTCTGTCTTCTACCTTTGAGCCAGTTCTGTATCCAAATGGCTAGTTCTCCCTTTATTCCATGAGATCTTACCTTGCTAATCAGTCTCCCATGGGGAACCTTATCGAACGCCTTACTGAAGTCATATAGATCACATCTACTGCTCTGCTCTCATCAATCCTCTTTGTTACTTCTTCAAAAAACTCAATCAAGTTTGTGAGACATGATTTCCTACGCACAAAGCCATGTTGACTATTCCAAATCAATCCTTGCCTTCGTATATCCCGTCCCTCAGGTTTCCCTCCAACAACTTGCCCACCACTGAGGTCAGGCTCACCGGTCTATAGTTCCCTGGCTTGTCCTTACCACCATTCTTAAACAGTGGCACCACATTAGCCAACCTCCAGTCTTCTGGCACCTCACCTGTCTCTATCGATGATACAAATATCTCAGCAAGAGGCCCAGCCCTAGCTTCCCAAAGAGTTCTAGGGTACACCTGATCAGGTCCTGGGGAATTATCCACTTTTAAACATTTCAAGACATCTAGCACTTTCTCCTCTGTAATATGGCCATTTTGCAAGATGTCACCATCTATTTCCCTACAGTCTATATCTTCCATATCCTTTTCCACAGTAAACACTGATACAAAATATTCATTTAATATCTTGCCCATCTCCTGTAGCTCCACACAAAGGCCGCCTTGCTGATCTTTGAGGGGCCCTATTCTCTCCCTTGCTACCCTTTTGTCCCTAATGTATTTATGAAAACCCTTCTTCACCCTATTTGCCAAAGCTATCTCAAGTCCCCTTTTTTCCCTCCTGATTTCCCTCTTCAGGATACTCCTATTGCCTTTATACTCATCTAAGGAGTCACTTGATCTATCCTGTCTATACCTGACAAATGTTTCCTTCTTTTTCTTAACCAAACCCTCAATTTCTTTAGTCATCCAGCATTCCCTACACCTACCAGCCTTTCCTTTCACCCTGACAGGAATGGACTGTCTCTGGAATCTTGTTATCGCATTTCTGAAGGCTTCCCATTTTCCATCCGTCTCTTTAACTGTGAACATTTGACCCCCAATCAGCTTTGGAAAGTTCTTGCCTAATACTGTCAAAATTAGTCTTCCTCCAATTAAGAACTTCAACTTTTAGATCTGGTCAATCCTTTTCCATCACTATCTTAAAACGAATTAGTTATGGTCGCTGGCCCCAAAGTGCTCCCTCACTGACACCTCAGTCACCTGCCCTTCCTTAGTTCCCAAGAGTAGGTCAAGGTTTGCACCTTCTCTAGTAGGTACATCCACATACTGAATCAGAAAATTGTCTTGTACACACTTAACAAATTCCTCTCCATCTAAACCCTTAACACTACGGCAGTCCCAGTCGATGTTTGGAAAGTTAAAATCTCCTACCATAACCACCCTATTATTCTTACAGATAGCTGAGATCTCCTTACAAGTTTGTTTCTCAATTTCCCTCTAGCTATTAGGGGATCTATAATACAATCCCAATAAGGTGACCATCCCTTTCTTATTTTTCAGTTCCACCCAAATAACTTCCCTGGACGTATTTCCGGGAATATCCTCCCTCAGCACAGCTGTAATGCTATCCCTTATCAAAAATGCCACTCCCCCTCCTCTCTTGCCTCCCTTTCTATCCTTCCTGTAGCATTTGTATCCTGGAACATTAAGCTGCCAGTCCTGCCCATCCCTGAGCCATGTTTCTGTAATTGCTATGATATCCCAGTCCCATGTTCCTAACCATGCCCTGAGTTCATCTCCCTTCCCTGTTAGGCCCCTTGCATTGAAGTAAGTGCAGTTGACTTTATCAGTCCTACCTGTTCTCTGCTTTGTCCCTACCTGCCCTGACTATTTGACATGCTCCTTTTCCCAACTGTACTGGTCTCAGATTGATCTCTTTCCTCGCTATCTCCCTGGGTCCCACTCCCCATCCTTACTAGTTTAAATACTCCTGAGCAACTCTAGCAAATTTCCCTGCCAGTCCCCTTCCAATTGAGGCACATCAATCCTTCTTGTCCCGGTTACTTTTACCCCAGAAGAGATTCCAATGATCCAAAACTTGAACCCTTCTGCCCTGCACCAGCTCCTCAGCCATGCATTCATCTGCTCTATCTTCCTATTCCTGCCCTCACTAGCTCGTAGCACTGGGAATAATCCAGATATTACTACCCCTGAGAACGTCCTTTTTAAATTTCTGCCTAACTTTCTATATTTTCCCTTCAGAATCTCACCCATTTCCCTTCTCACGTCTTCATCACAATGTGTACAATGATCTCCCGCTGTCCCTCTCCCTTTGAGAACATTCTGCACCCTCTCTGAGATATCCTTGTCCCTGGCACCAGGGAAGCAACACACCATTCTGAGATTTCTACTGCTGGCCACGGAAACATCTGTCTGTGCCTCAGACTAGTGAGACCCCCATCACAATAATCGCTTGGAAGCCTATCTTGATACCAGAATCTTGGGATGCTTGTGCTACATTCCCCAGAGAGTCCATCATCTCCTACATTTTCCAAAACAGCATGCTTGTTTGAAATGGGGTTAGCCACAAAAGACTCCTGTACTACCTATCTACCTCTCCTAGCATTCCTGGAGTTAACACATCTATGTGACTGTATCTGTGGCTTTTCCCCTTCCTATTACTACCATCTATCACACCCCATCTCTTGTAAATTCCTCATTGCCTCTAACTGGCACTCCAAATGATCCATGCAATCTGATAGGAATCGCAACCAAAGACACTTCCTGCAGACAAAATCATCTGTAACATGGAAACTTTCCCTAAACTCACACATCCAACAGGAAGAGCATATCACTCTGCTAAAGGCCATCTTTGCTCCTTCACAATCTACAGACCCAGGGCATAGCACCATCTCATTGCTCTAAAAAACAGTGCTCCAGGATAACTTAGTATTTCTGGTTTATGTTTTAAATTTTAATCAAAGCGGATTTCAATAAAACATATAAACAAGAGAGAACCCACTCTAGTCACTGCTATAGATGTATAGCAAGGTTACATGTTAAAGATTATGCACTTACCTGTTCCTATGCTGTGAGCTCTCCCACATCGGTTCCTCCCAGTTTATTAAATTAACTGTTTGTTAATTTTTTTCCTGGACACACTCTGATATCCAGGGATCCATGAACTCAAACAGCAAAGGCAGTAACTGTGCAGATTCACTGCTGTGTCAGTTAGCAGGGTAGGTGTCTTTCTCTCTCTGTCTCTCACTGACCATGTGGCCACTGCCTGTTTTCTGTCTTCCTCACTTTTAACAGTACCATTGTTTTGACTTTCTTTTTCCCAAAGTTCCAAAAGAACACATATCAAAGGAATTGTTGCTCCTGGAATTTGAGGAAATCACCTTCAAAAAAGGAGCAGCTCTCAAAGCCATATTTTTTTTCCCATCCTCTATCTTGGATTATCCAGAATCCTTTCAAATATTTAAATTTCTCCATTTCATCATAGAATCCCTACAGTGTGGAAACTGGCCATTTGTCCCTGCAAGACAACACAACCCTCTGAAGATTATCCCACCCAGACCCATTCCCCTACCCTATTACTCTACATTTCCCCAGACTAATGCACCTAACCTGCACATCCCTGAACACTCTGGGCAATTTAGCATGGCCAATTCACCACACCTGCACAACTTTGGACTTTGGGAGGAACTCCACACAGACACGGGGAGAATGTGCAAACTCCACCCAAGATTGGAATAAACCGAGGTCTCTGGCACTGTGAGGCAGCAGTGTTAACCACTGAACCATCGTGTTGCCCTTAGAAAGGATGACTCATTGGGGATTTGAGCCCATGACCTCCAGCACGTCTGCACAGTAGAAGACCCAAAGCAGGAATCATACCCCTAGACCAAAGAGCTCTCGCCCCTCAAAAATACATTTCCTTGGGATTTGGCTCGAATACAATGAAAAATTAGCATTTAATTTGTCTTTTTGACAAAAGGGAACCATTAGAGGGAGAAAAACCGAGCTGATAGATTTGGACGGCAGCAGCTGGAAAGGGAAAAAGATGAAGTGAAATGTAAGATTAATTTTCTTACAGAAATTACCAAGTAAAAGTTAATCAAATACATTGCAACATCTCAAAGTTGTTGACATAAATGTAAAGAATTTATCTTATCCTTGAATATTCCACAGTGCTCTTGTTATAATGCTTAGTTTTTGAGAATGGAAAAGACTCAGAGAAAAGTAAGAGCATTGGAAGCAGTTTGGATGCTCACTCCTAGTGATGTCAGTACTTAGAACACCAGTTGATGAAGTGCAATGTACTGTAAGGTTCTATTCATATCCTTGGGAAAAATATTGAGGTGATATATGATTTAAACTGTTGTGGTTCTGTTCGCCGAGCTGGAAGTTTTTGCTGCAAAACCGAGCACACCCGAGCTACAAATCTTCAACCAGACTTTAATGATTTAAACTGTTGGTGGGTATCTCCAACTCTAAAGTGGCCTAGTGTGGATTATAATATTCTACCTTTCCAGTCTAACTAAAAGAGTCTTATTGAGTAAACTGTATAAAGTTTATTGTCTTACTGCAAGTAATTACAGATGAGCTGAATAAAATGTACTGGACCACAGGCACTGTTAGGGGCAGCGTTCAAGCCTCTGCTCTGTCTCCTGTAAGCTTCTTCTTTATTGACTATTTATGTAATTATGACATAATCATATCCATCTTTCTCCAATGAGAAAAAATACTCATGGGATTATGATAACCTTACTGCACAACTTTTTGAGTGGCACAGACAGCCTAATTGTTGTCTTTTTGCTTGCATTCCATTTGAGCAAAGTAATTAAACAGCTCCTTAAATGTCTTTCACTGTTACTCAACTGTCCTACCTTTTAATCCTCCTAACCCCGGCCCACTAGGGCCATATCTGTCCTGATGCCAATGTTAATTACCTTTGTTTAAGACCAGAACACTCATTTCTGATCCTCAAACTGAATGCAAACTACCAGCGTGTTGTGATTACTCTTCCCTAAAGGATCATTTACAACAGATCATTAATAAATATCGTCTCATTACACAACAGTAAATCCAAAACAACCTGCTCAGATTGGAGGGAATGGGAACCTGAACCCAAGTCTTCTGTCTTAAAGGTAAGGATGTTATCACTGCACCACAAGAAACTGTCAAATGTCATCATCTGCCATGGAATGAATGCCTGTGATTTGTTCCGGGATAGTCCTTGCAAAATGCAGGACTCCCCCTCACGTTTATTAATGGCAACAACTGAATTTGTTCTTTCTGTAGGTGCTCATTCGATGAAAATTTTAGAAGTAACTATTCCTAAACTGTTATGTACACATTGAAGTGAAAATTCTGTATAAACATTTAGTTTGACAACTTGTACATTGTTATGCCATTCCAGCCTATAAGTCAAACATATAACAGATTGTAATATATAAAACAGAGCGGCGAAATTGATGGTTCATATTTCCATTGGACTGGAGGTGTCATCTCAGTTACTTCCATTACATAATAACATGGTAAATTAATGGAACTGTGTGGATAATCCACCAATTAGATGTTGTGCTAGTGAATTATTCAAACAGTCAGCATTTCACTTTTTAATATTGTTATAGGTCACTCAAAAACTCCTATCTTATTTTCAGAAGCTATGGATTTTGGCATGTTCAACAGAAATTAAAAAAAACTTGAAATAGATATATGAGAAAGTGATAAACTGCAATATATTTTGAAGCTTTGATTTCTTTTAGCATTGAAGGTGTATCAGAGAGTGACAATGTTAATGACTGGTGCCCGTAGCAAGCATACTTGTTCAACATTCATAATTAGCTGAAAGGGTAGTTGCTGTAGAACATTTGACTCATTAATAGATTAATAGATTCATTAAATGATTTCATAAAACCCTTCTTGGGACTTTTCTACTCCATCAGATTATCTTCTGAAAGCTCAGAGTTCTTAGAGGACAAAAAGCTTAATTTATTCAATTTTATGCTTCACTGAACATTTTTTAATTTACTTTCATGGAACAGTTCAAGGTCCCTGAGCAGATCATCATTCATTTAATTCCAATTCAGACCCCATTAGAAAGTTATAAAATTAAGATTTAAATGCCAGCTTTGTTCATATTAGAGAGGTGGAAACTTTAGTTATCCTAGTTCCAGGAATAGCAATGGAAAGATGAGGTGAGCTCTTGAAAATCTATATTCATGAGCAAGCAGGTAATTACATCGAGAAATTAGAGAGTGCAGCACTATATATATACAAAAACTGAATGACCTTGCTGAACAATTAAAACATTACTTCCCTTCTCCTGTCAGCAAAATTAAAGAATCTGGTATTTAAGCAAATACTTTATGAATATTTACATTGTCAGTGAGTTTAAAATTAAATTCTTTGGCAATAATTTGAACGTCTGAAGCACTAATCAACAAATGATTTCAATTCATTAATGTTGGTCCGAACCATCTTGCCAGCAACAAAGCAGAGGCCCTCAGTATTGACTTCACTTTTGAACACAGTCATAGAGTCACAGGGATATACAGCACGGAAACAGGCCCTTAGGCCCAACTTGTCCATGCTGGCTGGGTTTCCTAAACCAGTCCCATTTGCCTGCCTTTGGCCCCAGTATAATAAAATTACATTCCCACTTTTCTCATTCACACTCTCGACGGTCGATGGCTCCATCAGCAGCAGGTAGACTCTGCTGCTTGTTACCAGCAAAGACTTTACTCCTCGGGCATCCCATTGAGATCTATCTCCAACTCACTGGTAGCTACATATTTTTAAACATTTGCTATATTTGATCTGATGTGGTTTTAATTGCTGGTCACCCCATCACTTGCCCCCTCCCTGCGCCGTGAGTACATCCTTCACCCCACCCCAATAGACAACTCCCACTCCTCTACTTGCTCAACCCTGGCATCCCCAGCTTCACTCTCCCTGTGCCCAGATCCTCTGACCAGTCTCCCACACCCTGACATGCCTGCAGTGCTCCCCTTCGAGACCCTTGTCTGCATCCACATCCCTCAGACATGGTGCCATTTCCCTATCCTGGTTCACCCCCCCACCCCTCCCTCTGGTTCTGTTCCATGTCACTCCCTTCACCCATGACCCTTCTCCCTCCATCACCCACCCCATCACAAATCCCCAGCTCCACTCTTGCTCCTGATAGAGTCATTGAGTCATAGAGATGTACAGCACGGAAACAGACCCTTCGGTCCAACCCGTTCATGCCGGCCAGACATCCCAACCCAATCTAGTCCCACCTGCCAGCACCTGGCCCATATCCCTCTAAACCCTTCCTATTCATATACCCATCCAAATGCCTCTTAAATGTTGCAATTGTACCAGCCTCCACCACTTCCTCTGGCAGCTCATTTCATACACGTACCACCCTCTGTGTGAAAAAGTTGCCCCTTAGGTCTCTTTTATATCTTTCCCCTCTCACCCTAAACCTACGTCCTCTAGTTCTGGATCCCCGCAACCCAGGGAAAAGACTTTGCCTATTTACCCTATCAATGCCCCTCACAATTTTGTAAACCTCTATAAGGTCACCCCTCAGCCTCCGACACTCCAGGGAAAACAGCCCCAGCCTGTAGTTCAAATCCTCTAACCCTGGCAACATCCTCGTCAGGCTGGACCTTTTCAAGTTTCACAACATCTTTCCGATAGGAAGGAGACCAGAATTGCGCACAATATTCCAACAGTGGCCTAACCAATGTCCTGTACAGCCGTAACATGACCTCCCAACTCCTGTACTCAATACTCTGACCAATAAAGGAAAGCCTTCTTCACTATCCTGGATGATTTTAGCTGTTGGAATGGTGTTTTGTTACCATCCACAGGGAAGATAACTTCCATTATCTCCTGGAGAACATCGAGAAGGCATCACGAATGCAAGGTGCTGCCTTTTAGCTGCTTCCTGACATTTCTAGGGAGGGCTGCAAGTCCCCCTGTTTCTGGAGACATGTTCTTATCAACTGTTCAGAGATGTTATTGCATACCTCGGCAGTAGCTGGAACTTGGACCAATACCTGATGATCCAGAGGTATGGACACTACCACTGCACCATAAGACCCTGACCAGGCCATTCTTTGATGATAATTTTTCAAAATGCCTTCAGATGTGGATCATTAGCAGCTTCTTTCTGATGTAGGCAGTACCTGGTGCTGACCAAAAAGCATCGAGTTGAGTTTCAGCACCTCTCCCACATCGATGTTAATACTGCCCACTTGTAGCTTTAGGGGAATCTCTGCATCCTCATTTTGGTTTGGTAACTAGTTCAGTGTCTCCAAGGCAACCACTTTAGTATCAGGTCTGTAACAGGTGCACAATTGTTTGTGATCAATTTCCACAGTGAATTGCTTATGGAACAGGTATGTGTGGTGTCGCCAAATACCAGAGTGTTTCAGGCTCTGCTTTGGAATAATTGGTTTGCATTTTTGTCACAATTCAACTGGGACGATTGCATCAATAATAGAACCCCATTTTTCAGAGTCACAAATGTAGAACTACCCAGTTAAACCACAAAGGTGATCAATTTTCTTGTTTTACTGTGAGTTGGGATAAAATAAATTCATAGCAGCTTTCCTCATGAAAATGTATATAACTCAATTAATTGTCAACAAACTTATTCTTTAAGAATTGACAGGCAAATTAGATTACACATTATTACTATAAGATATTAACTAACTCCTTTAAAATTCCAAACGTGCACACACTCAGTCCCACATAAAACAAGTGACCCAAATATGGGCCAAAAAATCTAGTCAGGAAAATCAAATTCTGTCAATTAAAATTCCAGCCCACAAGGGTAGACAGTTATCTCTAATAGTTGTTTTCTTCATCCTTACGATGACAACGTTATGCTTTTTACAGTGTGATGGTCAATTGTCGCTTCAATAGCTGATCAACTAGACCTAGGTCTTTTCTTGTATTACAATTATTTCTTTTCAAAGTCTTTGGGATGTTTTTGTCTTGCTCACTCATAGGAAGCTGGTGAGTGATGTTTCCTGTTTGTGGCTCTGGCTGCAATATTCTCAAATATGTAACAAACTGTAGTTGCATCAGTTGGAAGGTGGTCATTAGGCAGGTTTTCCTTAACTCAAAGTCTCCTAAAGTCACTTTGTCTCACAATATCACAGTATGAAAAAGAACATATATATGCTTGCATAACTAAAATGTACACGACACAATCTGACTTAGTCTTTAAATTCCAGAGAAAAAATTATTCTCCTGGCACTTTCTAGTTGTTTAACAGTGTTCAACTTCTATTTTCCAGATTCCTGATGAAGGGCTTATGCTCGAAACATCGAATTCTCTATTCCTGAGATGCTGCCTGGCCTGCTGTGCTTTGACCAGCAACACATTTGCAGCTTTCCAGATTATAGCCCAAGCGAAAAGCATGCAGCTTCTTACTCTTTTGGGTCCAATACACAGGGTATTTCACCATCTTACATGAGAGTTCTCCTGCCTCAAAGATGAAGAAAGAAAAGAAAAAGAAAAAGAAGAAGATGAAATGTACACTGGCCTGGAGTGAACAAGCTCTGACAAACACTCCCTAACGTGCCAGCACCGAATAAAAAAACTGCAGATGCTGAAGATCTGAAACAAAAAGAGAAATTGTTGGAGAAGCTCAACAGTATCTGTAGAGAGAAGCCAGAGTTAACTTTTCCAGTCCAATGATTCTTCTTCAGAATAGTCTCCAATACAGAGAATTTGTTTACTCAAAGGAAGCTCAGTCTCTTAGTATATTTTAGTACATTGGGGGTAAATACATTTCTGATTCCCAATGATATGAAGGGTCTGGGGATACTGTGGGGAAAGGCATTGAAGTGTTCAGTCTTGATTGAGCCCATCAAAAAGTGATGACCAGTGGAGTCTTTGTGTATATTCAATGGGGATTGGCTTTAACAGATCCTCTGGATTTGGAGTCATAGAGTCATGGAGTAATACAGCATGGAAACAGGTCCTTCAGTCTAAACTGGTCCATGCTAACCCTAAATCAGCTTACTCCAATTACCTGCATTTGGTCCATATCTCTCTAAACCCTTCCCATCCATGTACCTCTCCAAGTGATTGTTAAATGTTGCTATTGTACCTGCCTCAACCACTTTCTCTGGCAGCCCATTCCATATACACACCACTGTCTGTGTGAAGAAGTTACCCCTCAGGTCCTTCTCAAATCTTTCCCCTCTCACCTTAAACCCATGCCCTCAAGTTTTTAAAAAAGATGATATGCATTCATTCTTTCTATGCCCCTCATGGTTTTATACACCTCAATAAGGGCTCCCCTCATTCTCCTGCGTTCCAAGGAATAAAGTCCTATCCCAGCCAACCCCTCCCTGTAACTCAGACCTACTTGTCCTGGAAACATTCTTATAAATCTTCTTTGCACTCTTTCCAGTTTAACCATGGCTTTCTATAACAGGGTGACCAAAATTGTACACTATACTCCAAGAGTGGCCTTGCCAATGACTTATACACCTGTAACATAACATCCCAACTCCCATACTCAATGCCTTGACTGATGAAGGCCAGCAGGCTAAGTGCCTTCTTCACCGCCCTGTCTACCTGTGATCCCACTTTGAAAAAACTATGTGCTGTTGCTCCGAGGTCCCTCTGTTCCACAACACTGCTCAGGACCTTACCATTTACTGTTTAAGTCCTACCTTAGTTTGACTTTCAGTGTTTCAAGATTGAAAAAAGGAATGAAGCTCTAGAAAAATGAAGAAAAGAAAGATAGGGAAATGCACAGCACGTCACTCACCATTGGAAAGTGAGAAATTAATGGTTACTCTTTCAGATGGGACTCCTTCCCAATGCCCCCTCCTCCCATTCGTTGTGAACTGACCAGTCCTTCAGCTTCTCAGCTACCCAATGGAGGTGGGGTGGGGGAGGGGGCATGGTTCCCAGTAGAAAACCTCAAATTCCAGGAACAGCAATTACCATTTTATATGCTGTTGCATTGTTTTGGAACTTTGGAGAAAAAAAAGTCAAAACACCAGCACTTTTAAAAGAGAGAGGAACAGACAAAGGCAGGGCATGGTGAGGTCAGTGCAGGGGACGGAGAGAGAGAGAGAGAAACTCACACTGCTAACTGACACAGCAGTGAATCTGCACAGTTACTGCATTTACTGTTTGAATTCATGTATCGCTGGACATCGGAGCGTGCCTGGGAAAACAATGAAATTCACAACTAATCTTGGAGGAACCTGTTTGGGAGAGCTCACAGCACAGAAACAGATGAGTGGGTAGTTTTAAGCGTGGCCTTACAGTTAGTCTGCAGTAGTGTATAGAGTGCGTTCTTTCTTGGTTATGTGCTTTATTGAGGTATGTCTCTTGATTAAACTTCAATATAAGCCATAAGTATTCATTTCACTTGGATCAATGTTTTGTAGAGGAATAAGAGAGTGTTATTTTCTGGATCTTTAGTAGAGTGATATGCTCTTCTTGTCAGATGAGGGAGTTTAGGGAGAGTTTACAAGTTACTGAGGATTATATCAGCAATAAATGCCATTGGTTGAGAATCATTTCGGATCGAATGGGTCAGTTGGAGCGATAGTTAGAGGCAATGAGGAACTTACAAGAGCAAGGGAGTGTGATGGATGACAGTTATAAGAAGGGGGAAAGGTTGCAAATACAGTCACATAGATGGATTAACTCTAGGAAAGGTAAGAGAGGTAGGCAGGTAGTGCAGAAGTCTTCGGTGGCTATCCCCATTTCAAACAAGTATGCTGTTATGGAAAATGTAAGGGGTAATGGACTCTATGGTGAATGTAGCATGATCAGTCAAATTTCTGATATTGAGACTGGCTCTAATACAATGAGAGGTACGTTGGGTTCCAAAAGAACGATTATATTAGGGGAGTCTCTAGTCTGAGGCACAGACAGATGTTTCTGTGGCCAGCAGAGAAAAATCAGAATGGTGTGTTGCTTCCCTGGTGCCAGGATCAAGGATGTCTCAGAGAGGGTGCAGAATGTTCTCAAGGGGGAGAGGGATGATGGCTCAGTGATTAGCACTGCTGCCTCACAGCACCAGGGTCCCAGGTGCGGTTCCAGCCTTGGGTGCCTGTTGGTGTGGAGTTTGCACATACTCCCTGTGTCTGCGTGGGTTTCCTCTGGGTGCTCCGATTACCTCCCACAGTCCAAAGACGTGCAGGTCAGATGTATTGGCCATGCTAAATTGCTCATAGTGTGAGGTGCATTAGTCAGAGTGAAATGGGTCTGGGTGGGTTACTCTTCGGAGGGTCGGTGTGGACTGGTTGGGCCGAAGGGCCTGTTTCCACACTGGAGGGAATTTAATCTAATCAAAGGGATAGTGGGAGGTCACTGTACATATTGGAACCAATGACATAGGAAGGAAAAGGATAAGATTCTGAAGGGAGAGTACAAAGAGTTAGGTAGGAATTTGAAAAGGAGATTTGTGGTCGGCACGACATCATGGGCTGAAGGGCCTGTTCTGTGCTGTACTGTTCTATGTTCTATGAGATCCTCGAGGGTAGTAATATCTGGATTACTCTCGGTACTATGAGCTAGTGAGGGCAGGAATAGGAGATTAGAGCAGATGAATGCAGACTGAGGAGCTGTATGGGAGAAGCATTCAAATAGGGATGATCACTTTATTGGGATTGTATTATGGACCCCCCAATAATCAGAGGGAAATTGAGAAACAATTTTTTAAGGAGATCTCAGCTATCTGTAAGAATAATAAGGTGGTTGTGGTAGGGGATTTTAACTTTCCAAATATAGATTGGGACTGCCATATTGTTAAGGATTTAGATGGAGAGGAATTTGTTCAGAGTGTACAAGACAATTTTCTGATTCATTATGTGGATGTACCTACTAGATAAGATGCAAAACTTGACCTACTCTTGGGAAATAAGGCAGGGCAGGTGACTGAGGTGTCAATGGGGGAGCACTTTGGGGCCAGCGACCATAATTCTATTAGATTTAAAATAGTGATGGAAAAGGATAGACCAGATCTAAAAGTTGAAGTTCTACATTGGAGAAAGGCCAATTTTGACGGTATTAGGCAAGAACTTTCGAAAGCTGATTGGAGGCAGATGTTCGCAGGTAAAGGGATGGCTGGAAAATGGGAAGCCTTCAGAAATGAGATAACGAGAATACAGAAAAAACTATATTCCTGTCAGGATTAAAGGGAAGGCTGGTAGGTATAGGGAATGCTGGATGACTAAAGAAATTGAGGGTTTGTTTAAGAAAAAGGAGGAAGCATGTGTCAGGTATAGACAGGATAGATCGAGTGAATCCTTAGAAGAGTATAAAAGCAATAGGAGTATACTGAAGAGGGAAATCAGGAGGGCAAAACGGGGACATGAGATAGGTTTGGCAAATAGAATTAAGGAGAATCCAAAGGGTTTTTACAAATATATTAAGGACAAAAGGGTAACTAGGGAGAGAATAGGGTCCCTTAAAGATCAGCAAGGCGGCCTTTATGTGGAGCCACAGAAAATGGGGGAGATACTAAATGAGTATTTTGCATCAGTATTTACTGTGGAAAAGGATATGGAAGATATAGACTGTAGGGAAATAGATGGTGACATCTTGCAAAATGTCCAGATTACAGAGGAGGAAGTGCTGGATGTCTTGAAATGCATAAAAGTGGATAAATCCCCAGAACCTGATCAGATGTACCCAAGAGCTCTGTGGGAATCTAGAGAAGTGATTACTGGGCATCTTGCTGAGATATTTGTATCATCGATAGTAACAGGTGAGGTGCCGGAAGACTGGAGGTTGGCTAACGTGGTGCCACTGTTTAAGAAGGATGGTAAAGACAAGCCAGGGAACTATAGCTCAGTGAGCCTGACCTTGGTGGTGGGCAAGTTGTTGGAGGGAATCCTGAGGGACAAGATGTACATGTATTTGGAAAGATAAGGACTGATTAGGGATAGTCAACATGGCTTTGTACGTGGGAAATCATGTCTCACAAACTTGATTGAGTTTTTTGAAGAAGTAACAAAGAAGATTGATGAGGGCAGAGCAGTGGATGTGATCTATATGGACTTCAGTAAGGCATTCGACAAGGTTCCCCATGGGAGACTGATTAGCAAGGTTAGATCTCAGGGACAACTAGCCATTTGGTACAGAACTGGCTCAAAGGTAGAAGACAGAGGGTAGTGGTAGAGGGTTGTTTTTCAGACTGGAGGCCTGTGACCAGTGGAGTGCCACAAGGATCGGTGCTGGGTCCTCTATTTCTCGTCATTTATATAAATGATTTGGATGTGGCCTCTTTTCCTGCAGTTGGCAGGGTGGTTTTGCGAATGATGAAGGGAGGCCTGTAATTACAACTCCATTCATGAGTTAAAATACGTATAGTTTCCATGCAGAGCTACCATGAGTGTACTTCAGCATCAATGTACCAATCCAAGGAATGGGTGACCCGTTGTATACAGTCAGCTTTGCTGCTGTGGGATGTATCATTGACTCCCAATGGCCCAAATACCTATCCTTCAGAACTCTGGCTGGTAAGGTGTTTACACCAGTTCCGGAATCATCTTGGGTCTAGTGAGTGGGTTTACCAAATAATAATGGAAAATGCTGAAGGCAGGTCTGACCTTACCTGTGAAGACACAGGCAAAGTTCAAGCTTTGAAAAGGAAACTGTCCCAAGCAGTGTCATGGGACTTGAAACATGGACTTGGTTTTTCTCTCCACCTTGATGTTACCAGACCTGTTGAGTTTCTCCAGCATGCTCTGTTTTTATTTTAGATTTCCAGCAGATTATGTTTTTATTTATTTTGTACCAATTTTCTTTGAGTGCACCTATTTGTCAGTGATAAAGAGATCTTCATCTGTTCTGCCATCTCTAGCAGTGTGTCGTGGCATGGGATATCTTTTACTCCAAGAGGTTTATTCTTTGGGAGTTGGAGAGGAAGTGATGGAGGCTGGTACAATTGCAAGATTTAAGAGGCATTTGGATGGATATATGAATAGCAAGGGTTTGGAGGGATATGGGCCAAGTGCTGGCAGGTGGGACTAGATTGGGTTGGGATATCTGGTCCACATGGGCGGGTTGGACCGAAAGGTCTGTTTCCATGCTGTACATCTCAATGCTTCTATGATTCTATGACTTTCCCATTATCTGCTCAGCCAGCTCAGTCTCTGAGAAACTGTACTTGCCCTTGTCCTGGCAACAACCTGTTCAATTCATTCCTGTCGTTGCAGCCTTTAGGAAATCAGCTGGAGGTACTGAGCTCTGAAGTTCACTTTTGCACATTGTTGATGCACCTGTACTTTCTCTCATTTCACACGAACCCCCCCACTCCTCAGACTGTTGACGAGATGATGCAAGAGCAGTGTAGGCCATTCAGTCCATTGAGTCTGCACTGCCATTCATGACTTTATCCCCATTACTCCTGATTTCTGTAATGATTAGAAATGTATATATTGCAGCCTTGAATATACTTAATTACACAGCCTTATAGCCCTTTTGTGGTGAGGAATTCCACAGATCCATCACACTCTGAGAGAAAAAAAATCTTCCTCATCTCTGTCTTAAATGTGTGACCCCTTATTCTGAGATGATACCCTTTAGTTCTAGGCTCTCCTGCAAGGGGGATCTACCTCTCCACATCTTCCCTGTCGAGGCCCCAAGAATTTTCTGTGTTTTAATAAGGTCTCCTGTCTTCCTCCTGAACCCCAATGAGTACAGGCACCATCGACACAATCCCTCCTCATAAGAAAATCGTTATGTGGCACTTCCTGTAATGCTGCAGCTAAAATGGGGGACAGACTTTCAGAGTGAAACTACATCACAGCTTCAGCAATGGGTTTAAGTACATTCACTCAGTCTACTAGAACTGATTACATTGTTTATAAGTTAGAGTTAATGACAAAGGCTGAAATAGGATGGACAGAGGTTTCATTTCTATGATGGTTTTACCTTTGTGTTCATCAATGTTCATCATGAGAATGAGAGATGGCTGATGGAGACATGGAGGAAATGTAAAACTGATCATCCACCACAGGGAATTATAATCTGTCCTTATTGGTTAATTACATTTCTGTCAGATCGTAACCGATGAGAATAAATATCACAGTATCTGACAAATTTCATTTCAATTCAACAAAAATATTTCATTTCCCAGATTGGAAGGTCAGTTTCCTAAAAAGAAAACAAACCATTCCCCTTCTGGATGGAGTGGTGCAGTGAACCTTGTGAGAGTCAAAACATATTGACACCAAGTGGAGAGAGCCAGAGAAAACGTCAGCCGTGTGTCATCATCATTACGTGACTTTGACAATATTATGGATGTTGTTTTAAAACAGCCAGGTTACAACATTCTAATAACTCACTGACATCTTTATTCTAATAACACACTGACATCTCTGTCTTTCTCGGCTGTGTTTAGAAAAGTGAATTGGAAGGGCATTGCAAACTTGCAATAAGTACGAGGTCTTGGTGAACCACAAAAAAAACCTGAGATTGAGTTTTCATTTTTGTTGCATGTGTAATTGTTACTTCAGATACTTTGCTGCAGAGGGCAGTGTCTCTGTCCTTCACATTGTGTGATCTGGAGTACTTTTAGTCTCCTTCAGTAAGAAAGTTAAAAATCACACAACACCGGGTTATATTCCAACAGGTTTAATTGGAAGCACACTAGCTTTCGGAGCAATGCTCCTTCATCAGGTGATAGTGGAGGGCTCGATACACAACCACCTGATGAAGGAGCGTCGCTCCGAAAGCTAGCGTGCTTCCAATTAAACCTGTTGGACTATAACCTGGTGTTGTGTGATTTTTAACTTTGTACACCCCAGTCCAACACCGGCATCTCCAAACTAGTAAAAAAGGATATTGTTGTATTTGAAGCCGTACAGAGAAGGTTCACTCTCCTGGGTTCTGAGGAAGGGTGGCCCAAAACGTTAACTCTGATTTCTCTCCTTTGTTGCTGCCAGACCAGCCGAGCTTTTCCAGCAATTTTTGTTTTTTCTCACTCGACTAAATCCAAGGCTGAACGGGTTCTATTACCAGGAAAGGTTTGGCCTACGTCCATTGGAATTTAGATAAAATTAGAGATTTTAGTAAAACAAATACGATCCTGAGAGAACTTGACCGAGTATATACTGGAAAGAGGTTTCCCCGAAAAAAAGTTGCTGGGAAAGCTCAACAGGTTTGACATCATCTGTCGAGAGAGAAACAGAGTTAACATTTCGGTTCTGGTGCCCCTTCTTCAGAATGCATCCTGAACAAGAGTCACGCCAGACTCGGAATGGTAACTCTACTTTCTTCCTACACATGCTGCCAGACCTGCTGAGTTTCTCCAGCAATTTCCATTGGTTTCTGATTTCTTGTGTCCACAGTTTTTTTTTGTTTCAGATGTTACCCCTTACTGGGGAATCTAGAAATAGAGGAACGAGTTTAAAAATTAGGAACGTCCCAGTTAGGACTGAGTTGAGGAGAAATATTTTCTCTCAGTGTGTTTGTTGGTCTGAGGAATTCAGACTGGGTCAGTGAATCTATTCAAGTTTGAATTTGATGGATGAAGGAGATCTAAGGTTATCGAGGACAGCTCGGGAAGTGGAGTCACGGTCACAATGAGATTGGTCATGATTTTACCAAATACCAGGGGATGTTTGAAAAGCAAAATATCCAACTCTTCCTCCTGATTCTTTTGCAATTTATCAGCATCCTATTGAACAGAGGCAGTACAGATGAATGATGTTTTTAGATTAGATTCCCTATAGTAAACAGGCTCTTCAACCCAACAAGTCCACACTGACCCTCTGAAGAATAACCCACCCAGACCCATGTCCCTCTGACTAATGCACCTAACACCACGGGCAATTTAGCGTGGCCAATTCACCTGACCTGCACATCTTTGGACTGTGGGAGGAAACCGGAGCACCCGGAGGAAACCCACACAGACACGGGAAGAACGTGCAAACTCCACACAGTCAGTCACCCAAAGCCAGAATCAAACCTGGGTCCCTGGTGCTAACCACTGAGACACTGTACACCGTCTTTGCAAATGACACCTCTGATAGAGTGCTCTGGTTGACTCGAACACACTGTAGACATCAGGTGTCTGTGTGCTGTGTGCGAGGGAGAGGGTAGTTGATGCAGCCAGCCCATCAGATATCTGAACCATTCTCTCATGAAATGTTGACTTTCCTGCATCCCTCCCATTGACTAACCAGGTCGTACCCTCTACCTGTCTTCACCTATCCCCACTTCACCACTCTGCCCCCGCCACCCCTTTATCTGCAGCTCCCC